>NW_016690266.1:3043085-3170464 GCF_001604755.1 Lepidothrix coronata | reverse complement strand
TTTTTTTTTTTTTTTTTTTAATGTGGAATAACTTAAAAGGTTTAGCCACTGTATTGCATTTGCTTGGAAAAACATCCAAGTTTGGTTTATATCAGCTAAGGCTCTTTCTGCATCATGACTTAGATTTTACCTGTCTAATTTCTTCAAGTGCAAAATTTTGTTGACTTGCAAGTTATGTATTTGTCCATTCACTTGATCTCTCCTTGCTTTATCTGTTGAAAAGTGTGTATAATTATTTTATTCTCTTGGTTTTTTATTTCCTGATAAATGTCTGTGCAATCATAGAATATGGTTGGGAGGGACCCACAAGGATCATCGAGTCTAACTCCTGACGTTCAGCTTATTTTGGGTAAATGATGTAGAAAGTTGACAAATAAATCTCCCTCTCATAAGTAATTTATACTATTAAGTAATTAGTCATTCAGACTTCCAAACTTTTGGGGCATTCTTTCCTCATTATTTGGAAATATTGCATGGAGTAGGCAGGCTGGGCAAAATGCTCAGAAAACTTGCAAAAAATGACATATAAGTTAATTAAAAACCCTACCAGTATAGGTGAGTATTGTGTGGGTGTGGTGTAACACAGAGGCACTGTTAAGACACTTGTTAAAATGAATTACTCTAGAAGTCTCAAAGGAAGCAGTAAGTAGAAAGAGACCATTCTACTTTTGCCAACACAAACTACTCTACTCTCATTATACAAAGATAATATCCAAAGCAGTTTGCTCTTCTTACTTTGAGGGAAAGGTAGTCGAAGGAAAGGAAATGTTTTCTGTGTTAGTATGTACCAGCTTTAAATACTAGAAAGGGGGTTTACAAATATAAATAAAATTGACAAAGACTACAAACATCAGAATGCCAGAACTGGGATTTTTTCAGTTGAAAACACTTAAATATTGGCTGGTTTCAAGGCTCCATCGTAAGCCAGGGTCTTTTGGTAATAAATACATCTTATCTTCCTGTTTACTTTTAGGAGAAGAGAACTTTCCTAGTGGTCTGGGGTTTTTTTTGAGTTTTCTTTTTAAGTTGTGATGCAAGTAAACATAGAACAAATTGGAAAGTTGTTTTCTTATACTCCATCCAATCCAAATGTTAGTAAAACCAGAAGGAGCACAATGCAGTAGCTTCCTCTGTTCTCCAGACTGGTATAAGAACTGTCACCTGGAGCCTCTTACTACATTGCATGTGAACTTGTTCTGAATGCTGTGTAGCACAGGCTGCTTTTGTCCTCATTTTGCTCTTGGACTTGAACGTGGAGGGCTCTGGTCTGGCTATGTGTGGCTGTGACTTTGTGGTTTTCACTGCCCACTTCAGCTGAATTTTACTAGCAAACATTATAGTCTTGTCTGTGCTTGGAGTTGTAGATGTAGCTGCTGATAAAAAGCAGCACAGGATAAATTTCTATATAAAAATATAGATACTTTTAAAGATAAGTTAGCCTTTTATAAAGGCGTGATTTTTTTGTATTTAGGAAATAAATGTGTTAGCAGCACTTCGCTTTCAAGCTGATTTTGAGCTCATTTACTAAATTGCACACTCCTTTAGTCTACTTATGGTTTGTTTTACAGTGACAGTTTAGATGTGTGGCGAAGTAGTATTTGTCAAGGTGACAGTTCTTGCTCAAGTGGACTGATATTTTTCAGGGGAAATATTGTAAAATAATAGTTTCAGACATGCAGTAATGCACTTAATTCCAAGGCCAAGGTTGTAGCCTGCCAGATTTGTAACATCTCTACTGTCCAGGTGGGGTCTTCTATGTTGTTGAAATACTGTACTCCCTTTTACCATCCCTTCATGCATCTCAGCTGCAGTTTAACAAGATTCTTCATTGAGAGCACTTCTAATCTTGTGTGCTTTTTTCTTTTATAGAACTATTTCTCTGACTTTCACTATCGATTACTTGAAACACTTGTTGATCAAAAATATTTTAAAAAAGCAGTTGTTTAAAATTGCAAACTAGTAATGTGTAAAAGGTAATATATATTAAGTAAAGATATAAAATATAAAAAGCACGACTCACTTCCAAGTCTTTCACTGTCTTGTGTTTTATCAAGGACATTTGAAAAGAGTAAACTAATTTATTAATACAAGTCCCATTTTCCTAATATAATCAGTTCTTCAGGGACTTCTGATCTGCTGCTGCTTAACCAATTTACACCTGATACCAGAGCTGGGACCTTTTTTTAAAGGGGCAAAGTGGCTTTCCTCTTTCACTGTAATTTTCTCATTATTTCTCTTTGCAGGGATTTGAAAAGCAAATACTTCCTAGGCTTTTCAGTCTCATATGGTATACAAGAAGGGTGATAGAAGAAAGGCAACAAATATAAAAAATAAAGGCTTGTTCAGGCTTTTCAGTCACATGAGGCTCTGTGTATGAAGACTAGGGATTCATCCATGTTTGAGAAATTTTCCACTTCTTTTTTAAAGCAGCTGTTATCAGAAGACATCAGACAGTATAAACATAGTATCTAACTTATAACTGTCTGTGTAGAATTTATCCAGTTAAAACAGGAAGGGATATTAAGCCCTTTTTGATGAAGTCTTTGATGGACAGACCATCTGTAAGGAGCTGGTATTGAAAAGCAGAATCCCTTTCTGTTCTGTTTAAAACTTCGTGTTTTTGCCATATGACTTGTTTCATACCCTTTTGGATATATTACCACACGTGTGTCCTCCTCAGACTATCCCCACTCTGAGCTTTCCTATAGTGCCTTCTATAACCTGCTTACTTAATTACAGTTCTTTTAAAGTAATTTAGCCAGCAACAAATATATGTTGCATGATGTGTGTTGCAATCATCTCACTTTCTGTCCTTGGCCCTCCTTTCTGGGTGTCTTTTCCTCGTGGTTTCAGGAAAGAAATGCAAAGCACTTCTGCCTCAGGAGAGTTCATAAGGGGATGGCAGGAGACTGTCATGGGAAATGGGAGATTGGCTCTAAACCCATTTGCATGGAAGAGGATGTGGAGTACAGATCTCCTGCTGCCTGAGCAAGAATGACACCTTGCAAGGCAGTATCAGCTTACGTTTAAGAGTAAATGCATTTAACGCTGTGTAAAGCCTAATCCCATCACTGAATGTTAAACTTGCTTGGAGCAAGACCCCCTGGACAGGTTCTGCACAGGACTTGAGGTGTGTTTAGTTAAAAAAACTTTACTGGGCTTGATGTGCAGGCTGTGGTACACACCAGAGTGGAATTTTAGAACTTACACATGCAAGCCAACGTGTGCTGTACAGGTTACTCTGCTTGGGAAGGCTATTGCATCATGCAGGCTGAGATACAATCAAAGGATATGTTGCATTTTGAGTTAGAGCTTGCAGAGAAGGGTTGTGGCTCAGATGGTGGACAGTAATTCTGAGCCATCACGAAGAGAGCAATTTGGCGAACAAAAAAAAAGCCCTCGAAAACAATATCCTTATATATACACTTGTTTTTCTAACTTTATGCATCTTGAAGGTAAACAAGAAAGAGACCATTTTGATTTTAGCCTAATCCTGACTTTCCTTCCAGACTGTTTTGGGTTTGTTACTCCTACTTGCATTATTCCTCCCTTCTCACAGAAAAGCATTTTTGGGTTTTTTTGTTTGTTTTTCAAGTTGCATTGCATCTTTCCAGTGGGACCAGCATTGAAAGTGTGTCTTATTCGTGTTTGAATGTGCATCTAAGAGTGTCCTGTGTATGAAATGGCTTTTAGTTAGGTCATTAGGAGTAGCTGAGGGGAAGGCTGTAACCTGGATTTGCTCTGTAACCTGGAGTTGAAGGTCAGGTGACATTTGTCCTCAGATGCTCTTCTCTGCTCCTGCTTGGCTAATTGGTGTCTTTGTGTTAAGCTGTCAGTAAAATGACACACAACTCGTGTTGGACCCCCTAGTTCTATTGTACTTGGAGCAGCTGAACAAAGTAATTACCCACAAAGCAGTTGTCCCCCTGTTCCTCTCTCCTTTGTTACCATTACAGTTGTGCTAGAGCCAGGGCGTATGACTTGGGAGAGTGTATGACCTCTGTTGTGGGCAGGACAGAAATGGAGCAAAGGCACGTGGTCAGTTTGTGGTTTGCAGAAGGAGGTTCTGTTAATGACATTGTCATTAGAAGTTCTTACCCTCAGTGCTATTTCCTTTTGGCTTTAAAATTGTCTGTGACTAATACGTAAGTAACCTTCAAGTGACATTGCTTTCATGTCGTGGCCTCGGAAACATCTATTCTAGGTGAGAGAGCACATGTAAGAAATCCCATTAGTGCAGTTGAGAACATTGTTGGAAAGCCCTTTGGCTGTCCTTCCAGAGAGCTCCCAGACAGATCAGCACAGACTTGAGATGCAGTTTCAGGATGTGAATTTGAGGTTGATGTGACACTAGAGATGTTTCTCCACTGACAGCTGAGATATGGGTTAGTGGAGTTAACTCAGAACCTTCACTGGTTGCTACCCACAACCTGTTTGTGCTATGAATGTCCCTTACAAAAAATCATGTTTTGTTTGTCACATCATTACATCTGTGTAGGCCAGAGGGTTGTGTGTGAGACCCCGTTTCCTTTTGGAGAAGGTGTTGCAGGGAAGTCACTGGGCAATATTAGCACCATGTATGTATAAATTGATAGATACCACGGAAGGGGTGTGTATGTGTATGGTGCTCTATATACTGGCACATATGTATGGAGACTTTGTGGAATGTTCTTGGATACTCTGTAGCCAGTCTTCTGAAGTAAATCTGAAGGTCACGATTATCCAACAATTTTTTTGCCATATTTGTTTTTAAGAATTTTTTTCTTCTTCTTTTTTTTTTTTTTAAGTGACCTGATAGGCCACAGAAACACGCTCCAGGTAGTGGAGAAATAAAGGAAACCATCTGAACAACCAAGGTTAAATTCAGGTTTTCACCTCTGGGATTTTGTAAATCAGTTCTGTGTTACAGATTTTAATAGAAATCTGCTTATACCTTTATACTCACTTGTGCAATGCCTTACACTCTTACTGCTGAGTGCCCCAAATTCAGTGTGGGAAAGCTGAATCTGAGGTTCCTTAAATGAAATGTGCCTGCCTGTCTCTGTGGAAGTCCCTCCTGCCACTCTTCAGTGCTATGCTGCAAGCAAGACAAGCCAGGATTTACTGGAAAACTGTGATCTAATATTGGCACTGCCTTATGATATCTTAAATATCAGGATATTTTTCTGTACTGGCAGTGATTGCAGCTCTGAAGAAGACGGGGTGTGCCTCGTTCCCCTGTGAATCATACTTTAGTCAGACACACGTACCATGTATGAACTGTCTGTGGAAACTGTGTACTTTGTGGAATCTGGATTGCCTATGGTATTTTTTTTCATGTGATTTAGATATGTACTTCCAGTGATAGAATTGATCTGATTAGTCTGAATAACGCCTCATCTTTGCAAGTTAATTTGTAAAGAACCCCATTGTTACTAGATTGTGTATTTGGAGAACTGAAAGTTTTTATCAGCTGTTAATCAGTTTTAAGTTACCTTTTTGTCTCACCTATCACATGTTTAGACTCCATTTTGACTCAAGAGTATCTCTATATATGTTTAGTTATGAAAATCAGGTTTAGTCTTTATTGTGCCACTGTCCAGAGCCCTGAGTTCTCAGTCTCCATGGGATCACTGCAGCAGACTGGATGTGCCCTCAGGCCTGAGGAGCCTGAGGGAGCAGTGGGTCCTTCCCTGACCCCTGGGCAAGCAGTGGTGGCGTTCAGGATGCGGAAGGGAGTTGTGGCAAGGAAGTCTTGGCACACTGGAGATGTGAAACATTGTGTTGGAGACTACAGTGGAGACTTGCTGATAAAATGCTTTGATATTCAGAGACCAGAAGTCATGCAGATTTTCCCCTCTTTTTTCTTTTTTTTGGAAGTCTAAAAATGCACTATTTTTTTTTTTCATGAGTCAGTAGTAAGTACACTTCTTGCTGACTAGGGCATAGCATTTTTATATATGCTGATTTTATGTCTGAATAGAGTATTTTTATGTAAAATGCATCTTTCGTGTGACTGTTTTTCTTTCAGTCTGCTGGCTGTGTGTGTGCTGAGCAGATTCCCACCCACAAGTAAATAAGCTACCTGTTACCTGCAGCAGTTCAGCTTTTGCTTTCTTTGAAATAGTGAGTTTAATGATCAACAGTTTTAACTTCTTTTGCTTGTTAAGGCACTTCTAATCTAGTTGTAGGTTTATGTAGTCGTCAGGTTCCAAAGTTCTTGTGTAGATTTAGCTTTAAAATCTACATGCCACAGTTTTGGTTTGCAGGGGAAGGTAGAGGGAGTGAGTCAGTATTTGCTGTTTTTCTTAATTGTGGCACTAAAAGCCTCTTAAAACACTCTAGATACAGTGATCAGTTTTACTCTGCATAATAGATTTGATGCATCAGTTGGTGGAATTCTTGACATTTCTTTGGGGAACTAGATATTTAAGAAGAAAATTAAAACCAAACTTGTGTGCAAAATCTGAGTTGCTTGTCCTGAGTTGAGGCACATACAGTGCCTAATGTTGATGACTTCATGAGGTTTGAAGTTCTTTCTAGTATTTAGGTTTTTTTTTTCTTTCCTGTTATTTATTTTCTTTTGTCTGTGAACTTTTTGTTTGTTTTTTTTTGGTTTTGTTTTTTTTTTTTTTTCAATAAATGTTCCTGTTGATAATAAGTCAGGTTTTTTGCATGGTTACTCCCAGCTGTTATCTTGTGTTCCACACAAGATCAGGTTTACAGTTTCAAAAATACATCTCTCGTGAAGCATTTTTGGTGTCAGATGGGGTCCTGTGTTAATCATTTTGCTATTTGGAAAGAAATACACCTTCCTTATGAGGATATGTGTCTTTTTGCCCGACACTGATGAGTGCCATTAGTGTCAGTGATAGAAATTTGTGTGGGTGTTGTGTGTGGGCATGTGCACAAGTTGCTCACGGCTTCGTGAGTGGCATCACAGCAGAACCTTCTACAGCAGCACCCCTCTTCCAGCCTGGGAAACCCAACCTCTTGCTGTAATTTGTTGCCAGGCATTTTGCTGTGTTATTGCCAGGAATTTATGGCTTGTTAAAGTTAGTCCTGCCCTACACCTCCTAACATGTTCCAGTTTTATGTCAGAGTGCTGGAAACTGTAGAGGTGCTACTACAGTGCTCTGTGCTTTTGCTGATGGTGCTAATTTAGTTAGTGCAGCTGTCTGACTGTACACAGAAAACGAGAACTTGTCATGTCTGTGTTGGTTAAAAACATGTGGGTAGACTAACTCTGAAGTTAGAGCAGTGCAATTTGGTCTGCATGTTTTAGAGTTTGCTTATGCTATCGGTAACTCTTTGGAAAAATTTTAGCAGCTGGATTGTTTAGTACCCTGAGTTTTGTAGTTACTTTTAATGAATACTTTGTTAATTTCTTCAATTTTCTTATATTATGACAATGAAGATGATGTATATATCCATAGCTCTTTCTGGAAATTAGGTGGGCTAAGGCATGTAGTTATTTTCCTCTTGCTTTCTTAACTTATTAGACACATTTTAACACTTTCTCGTTTGTTAAGTGGAATGTCTTTTGCTACTACTTGTCATTTTCAGCTGTCAGTACTTGCCACCTACAGTAGCACATCTTGGGAAATGCATATGATGTGATGATGGCCAGCCCTGCCACATGCCCAACTGGCAGTCCATGGACAGAGGAGCTTTTTTCCCCCATAGTTAGCAGTTACAAAACACTTCTACCACTAATATTTATAGTATGAAAATATTTCTATAGAAATGCTAACTGCTGAGCAGTGAGGAACTGCTCTGACAAAGTTATACTCCTAAGCAGTGATAAATTGAATTACATACTTTGTATTCTTTAGTAAAATTTTACTACAGTAGAAGTTGGCAGTGATGCTTGATCTGTGGTAGGGAACATTGTTTTACACTTAAAAAAAGAGTTATTATTTTGCCTGGGTTTTTTGTTTGTTTGTTTGTTTTTAAAGGAAAATCAGTGGGTCTTTCTAATAAGGGAAGAGGGGTCTCTTCACTAAAAAGGGAAGTATCCTTGGTGTTTGTGTTACTAAATATTATAACCTAATCCTTTTTTTGCCTCAACAGGTATACAAAGCTTG
This sequence comes from Lepidothrix coronata, assembly GCF_001604755.1. NCBI lineage: Eukaryota > Metazoa > Chordata > Aves > Passeriformes > Pipridae > Lepidothrix > Lepidothrix coronata. The sequence continues at coordinate 3,162,398 of NW_016690266.1, read as the reverse complement.
GATATGCGGGTAATACTGAACCCCAGTTCATTATTCCTTCATGTAAGTATTTGTTACTTGTGTATGAATGCTGAAGTTACTCTTGGAGTTTCTATAACATGCTATGTAAAAAAAACCCAAAACATAAAAACAAGCAACTTGAGAAGGCATCTGAGAGATGACACAGAGTAATAGTGTGGCTCTGTTCTGTTTTGTTATGGATACTCAGTTAGAAAGATACATTCACTGAAAAAGAATACTAATACTTGAAGTTAACTTGTTGGAAGTTGAAGTCATTTTAAAATCCGGTAGCATGGCTATATTTACTTTTTAGAAGGTTCTTCCCCTGTTAGTGATTTATCTGGTAAAACTTCAGCTGATTGTAAATATAGAAAAAATTCAAAATTGTATGGTTTAATATTTTTAGGGTTTAAAATGTTATACTTCCAGGTGTTTGTCATTATTACAGTGATGTTAATTTACTATGTTTTGCAAATAGAACAAGAGAACATTTCCATTTTTTCCCCATGTGGAACAGCTTATTTATTCACTCCCTGTTTTCTAAACTGTTTCTCCCACTTGAAGTGATACAGTTCTACTCTAGGGAGTGGAGCTCACTCAGCTTCCTTTAGAAATGCTTCACCTTTTGACTGCCTACACCACTCAGCAGTTTGTCATTGTTCATCGTGCCAAAGTAATCACGTATTACATCCTGGTAAAAAAGGAATAATTAGCACACCCAGTTTCCTTGTAAATACAACAGGAAGAGACCTGAGACTAATACTACTTCAGCACAGCCACTGTAAAATAGAACTTGGTAGTTCTGGCTCTGTGTTAATTTTTCTAGGAAACATACTTCAAAAAGCAATTTTCATGGAAAGCTAAGGCTAATTCATGTACTTGTATCAGAACAGGAGAATGGATTAACAGAATCTTTTAAATGTCTTCTGCTTTGGCTTTTAATATGTAGGTCTTTGGTTTTCTACATTAACTTCATTTGGTTTATCTCAGTGAAATATAAAACATGCTACAGTTTTGCTGTTCACACAAAAATTTTAACATTAGATTACAAAGTTTACTGAAACCCTCTTATATTGCTCTTTAAACTTCTTAGCAGTCATTAAGTTGTAAATGGCAAAATGATTATTTAATTTGAGATAAATAGAGTTTTCATACTTTTTCAGCATCTTTAGATTTGGCTTATTTAATTTTAAAATCACTTTCTTGTTCCAAAAATGGAGAAGAAATATCATAACACTTTAAACAAATTTGGGAATGAAATGACCTGTCAGATCGTTAAGCAGAGAAATTTATACAACAGTAATGCTGTTAAAGTAGAAGAGAAAGGGGAGAAGTGAGTTTTTTGGGGGTTTTTTGACAGCTTTTTGATCTAGTGTGGTGTATTTAAAAAAGGATGCTCAGTTTAGATGCTCCTAGAGCTGAAATGGTCCTTGACTGTAATTCTGTTAGTAAAAAAGGCTTTTTTCTCATGTGTACTGCAACCCAAGTTAGATAATTACACTGACTGCGTGAGTTTGCGTTAATCCTCTGCCTCGAACGAAATAGAAGAGCCTGGTGTAATCCACATTAGAGAAATGAAAATAGAGTACAGCAGTTCCTAGTTTCAAAGTGAAATGTTCCAAATATTGTGGATCTCTTCAAAGCACATTGGTGTCTTTAATTTCCTTAATATTATCCCCAGTGGAAAAATGGTTTGGTTTCTCCTTTGGCTTCCAGCAGTGGCGGTTGCTTTTTATCACTTTGATTCTCTAAAATTAATGTTTGCTGTTAAACAGGTTGGAGCAGCATTCCTTCTGCCTTGTTTCCTTGCAGCTTATCTTATTTACTCCTGCTCTTAAAAAATTTTTATCTCCTTATGCTGTGTTCTTGATTTAAATCTGAATATGCTTCTGTAGAGATGATAAGTGCTTGCATGGAAAGTGAAGTAAATGAGGATATATTGGGCTGATTTTTTAAAAGAGACTTGGGTTCGCTGCTTTCTTCCCTGACTGATTTTTAGATCTTATATCATTAATTTTACTTGATTTTTATTCAGTTAATCAGGTTTTTCCTGCTGTATGTTAAAATAGGAGTCAGCATCTTTCCATTACCAAGTAGTTCCCTTGATTTGTCATCTGTTTTAGTTAATCTGTGATAGCTGATGGCCTTTTCTTTACCTTTAAAAGGAAAAACTGGCTTGAGTAGTGTTTCAGCACAAAAATTGATTTGACGCAAGTATGTTCTCTTTTTTTTTTCCTAAAAGCTCTTAATTCTTGTGCCAAGCAAACCAAAAGCAATGGCTCTGGGTACCCCTGGAGTGCTACCTGTTCTCAGACACTGCAGTAACCCCAGCTCTGGTGTCAGCAAGGTTTATTTTCCTGTTTGTATTTTCAGGATATGATTCTTGATTCAGGTTGTTTGCTTCTAACTTCTGCCTTTTGGACTCAGGGTGAACAGACTGGGCTCAAGGGCAGCAAAATATTGAGACCTCTCATGTTAGGCTTGTTAACAGAGTGAAACCACTTGGACTTGAGAGTGAATATAATCCTGTGGCAAGTGGTGGATTTTACTTGAAAATTCTTGAAGATAGCACACATCTGGACAGAAAAATTTCCCCAGATGTGTGAAATCTGTAATGATGCCATGAAAAGTATTTGTCAAGGTTGTTTTTTCACTTGCAGCAAACCCTGGCCTTGCGACATCTTCCCCTGATTTTTAGCTTCTGCTTCCTATCTGTCCCCCCATGTTGTTTGGCTTCCTCAGCCTTCTGCTTCCTCTCTGCTCTCCTGTAAGCAGCTACAGAAGTTGCAGTATGATTCAGTTTTCTTCCTGAAGAGCCCAAAATAATGACTTCTGTTTCATCCTGTTCAATCTTTCACAACGTTCCACTTCTTAGTTTCTCTGGCTGTACAGCTCAGCTTGTGTTGCTCTCTCTGGGAGGAGAAGGGAGGAGGATGGGGAGCATCAGTGAGCTCAGGGTGCTTTGGGTCCTAGCAGGCTGTTGTAGCTGTGCTGCCCTGTCTGGTGGGCTGGAGGCTGCAGCAGCTGATTTCGTAACTTTAGATTTTTATTGAGAGCAAACATAACTTCTTACCAAAGGTGAGAATTAGAAAAATGCTTCTACCATTGAAAGGGCTTTTGGAGCACAGCCTTTGACTAGTTGAGGCTGATATTAATGCTTCTCATATATATATATATATATATGTATATATATATGTATATATATATATGTATATATGTATATGTATGTATTATATGAATTTCCTGATTTGTGTAAAGGATTGTGTTTAAAGGCAATTAGTAAGACTTAAAAAAATACAGCAGATATTGCTGATTCAGCAAACCTGGTAGCTGGGGGTGGGGTGATGCAAAAGATGAAGGAGAGGAACATCTGTGTTCCTGTGATATCTAATCACTGATCCCTCGTTCCAGGATACCGTATTTAGCCTTAGCCAGTATTTGTCTGATAAAAACTTATATTTGTTATCCTAGAAGGAATGAATTGTCAAGAAAGAAGCTCTTAACTTTTGCCGGTTATTCCTTAAAGTGACAGAGATTTATAGTCTTTCTTAAGTGAAATTTTCCATCTCATTCTTAAAAATAAGATAAGAGTAGGATTTAAAGGGAGTCATTTTACATAGACTTAATGAAAATTTGTTTTAAAGCATCTAAAGATGCATTATGTGGTCATACAAATTTCTGTCCTTTTAAAAATGCTGCTTTTATTTCTGTCTAATTTTATTTTTCTGTCTGCCTTACATTTTCTCCTGCTTCTTCCTTCCTGCATTCTTTGTATGTTTTTTTGGTTTAGTTCCTATTCAGTCCCTTTCTTGTGCCATATCTCACTTTTGTAGTACATCCAGAAATCAAATTGGTGCAAGTGAAATAAAACATCCATTTATATAAGGCAATAGGTTTTCTTTCTTTTTATGCAGCTTCTGTAACAGCATTCTTTTTTAAAGAATAACAATGACAATAGTAATAATAATTGTGTGCTAATTTTCTGCACGCTCCCACAACTTGTTGAATAAAATGAGATCTGTAGGGATACCATATTTTAGAGATTCTTTTTATATTTTATATTATTCCCTGATTGCATGTTGGTGTCTAACAATTTGCATTTAGGTCTGAATTATGTTAACTTTATAAATTACGTTCATCTGTGTTTGGAATTCAAGTTATTTGTGTTTTATTTAGCTTTTCTGTGCTTATGTTTGAAACAAAGGATAAATGCAATTAGTGTGTCTATGTTTCAATGCTGGTTTTCTTTCTTTAGTTCAAGATTTATGATCTGCAATACTGTCTGTGTTCTCTGTTAAAGGTATTGCTATCAAAGAGTCGGCAAAAGTGGTCGATCAAGCACAAAGGAGGGTTTTGAAAGGTGTTGATGATTTAGACTTCTTTATTGGGGACGAAGCAATAGAAAAACCAACTTATGCAACCAAGGTATTAAGAGAAATGTTTAAAACCACTTTCTAACACATTTAGAAATCATTACCTGTAACAGTAAACATCATCTTAAGAATACATTTTGGGTAACTTAAATACTTTTTTATCAACTCTGTTTAAATGGTAATTAAATGGTATTAGTTTTGGTGACCTTCAGAAACCTGTGGGAATTTGCAAGACAGTATGTGAATATGTATTTCTTTTGAAGTGAAGGGATGCTGGGAGGATGTTAAGCAGAAATACTTCATTCTTTCATATTCCTTAGCAACTTGTGTCAGCAGCATCAGAGTTGCGATGCTGGGCTGGGCGGAACCTTTGGTTTATCCTGTGCCACCATTCTGTTGTACTGAGAAAAATGCAATGTGTTGTCTCTGCTGTTCATGGTTGGAATCAGAATTTTTCATAGGTGTCACACTGAAATAGGGAGAACCTAAAGCAAGGTTTCTTGCATGTGTAGATCATACTGCAGTTGAAAACTGTTGATAAATGATTTCAGTTATGATTCGATATTTTTCTGCAACAGTGGCCTATCCGCCATGGTATAGTTGAAGACTGGGACTTGATGGAGAGGTTTATGGAGCAAGTAATCTTTAAATATCTAAGGGCAGAACCCGAGGATCATTATTTTCTTTTGGTAAGTAACATTATGTCCTACATAAGAAATGGTATATGACTAATAAGAATGCGCTGACTTTTGTAAATTCTTAAATATAAACATGCATAGTGTGAAAAATGAAGTAAATCAATTACCTGGAACTTTCTTGACCTGGCTTATGCCATCCAGGTTCTTTAATTTTTCTAAAAATGTCAGAGTGTCTGAACTGCAAACATTTTTCTGTTCTCTTTGTTTCCCTCCAAATTGTGTCTGATTCACCAGTTTTTTTCTTTTACTTCTGCACTGAATTCAATGATCTCAAGTCTACATTTTTGAGGCAAAATAAAATATTTTGTCTGTTTAGACTTTACACAACTGCAATTACTTTGTTTTCACAGTGCTGCCATCTGGACGATGTATCTAGAGTGAATTTTGGGATTTTTTTTCTGTGAAATTGGAATGATTGTCATATTTGGGCACATTTGATCTAAATTAAGGTCAATGTTCAAATCTTCATGGCATATTTGTATGTTGTTGTCAGCTTCTCTCACTTGAGTACTTTTCTACAGCTAAGCATATCAACTTGCTTTATAGTGATTGCCTTCTGAAGGAAAACAGCTCTTTTCACTGAGAAAGTTTAAAAATTGTCGTTTTTAAGATGTGCTAAACTGCATCTTTTGACATAGTTTGATTGATAGTCCTTGATTCTTTCAAACGAAATCAAAAGTTGTAATGAGCTAAGCAACTCACAAAGGGGGCCTGCTATATAAATTCTTAAGCAATAATTACAGTAATGTTTTTATTGCACTTCTGTGTTTCTTTATTTTAATGCAATTTGCATAAATTCTTAAGCACCCTCTGCTCGTTACTATTTTTACATTCTATTGTTGTTGAATGACTCATCTTTCAAAACTTATGATTTGGTGGTTGTTTTTTTTCAAAGTCAAGTGTTTGGTTTGAATGTAAGTAAAAACTTGGGGTTTTTTTTGTCTCACAGACTGAGCCTCCATTAAATACTCCAGAAAATAGAGAATATACTGCTGAAATCATGTTTGAGTCTTTCAACGTTCCAGGGCTATATATTGCTGTTCAGGTAAGGGCAGGACTGTTGAAAGTTAGGGCTACAGTATTTCTCCTTGGGCTAAAATTAATTTCCTGTTTGGAATAATTTTATGTTTTTCTGGTTAGCAGTTCCACCACTGCATGTTTGATATGCGTTGATTCTCTGGTCTGTTAGCTGGGTACTGTTCTTCTGTTACTTCTATAAGGCTTCTAAGCAGTGGAGTATAATATCTGTTGCATCATAAATAAATAAAAAAACACACTACATCATAATAATTGTATTAATCCAAGAGTTTAATCCCTCTCTGTATAAAGTAACAAAAGAAGATGTTTGAGCATGGCTAAAAAAGCATCAGGCAGGATTCAAAAACTGCATTTCTGCAGCCTCTTTTTTCTAAGCTATTGTGTAAACATATATAATATTATTAAATCAGTTTCCATGCTGTAAATTACCATGGGGGTGTCAGTCTGGGTGTCCTTGGGAGAACTGATGTAAAGTGGGATCGATCTGCAGTACAGTGGTTTTACTAAGATTTGGCTTTGGTGTGTGTTTTTCCCAGGCTGTCCTTGCCTTAGCTGCATCTTGGACGTCAAGACAAGTAGGAGAACGAACGCTGACTGGCACGGTTATAGACAGTGGGGATGGTGTCACTCACGTTATTCCTGTGGTAAGTGTGCTTCAAAACTACAGAAACGATTAACTGGAGAACAGTTTGTCCTGTAAGTTCTCGGAAGTATACACCTACACAGACTAAAGTATAGCTAGGAATCTTCAAAAATAATAATTTCCAGTGTTGTGGGTGTGAGTTTTGGTTTATTTTGTAGTGCAGAAACTCTTGAAGAACACCCTCAATTTGTCAAGGCATATTGTCTTTCAGTGGCTTACCTTAAAAAAGGTGATTTGCCAAGGCCGTGCCAAGTGATGGATGAAATTATATTGCTTTAGCACATCTCCAATTTGCTTTGCTGGTGAGAGTGCATATGCTCTTTACAACAGTCAGTTCCAAAAATTTGGAAACTTTTTTTCATTTGACTCAGTCAATTTTTTTATGAAATAGAAATAATGGGAAGTATTTGAGGGTAGATGTAGTATTGTTTACAGTTTTTCTCCGTCTGCTGCCCACTGTTTTGTCATATGCTGTGATGCATCAGCAAAAAAAAAAGTTCCTGCCTGACTGAAAAAAAGCAACCCTCAAGGTTAATTAATGTTAAATTCTGTTCCAATATGTCAAGTTGCTAAAAGCAAAAACTTATACAACTGTGTAATGTTTTATTAAATATTGAACACTTACAGCTGCAGTTTCTTCACTGTCAAATTACTGCTTTTACTGCAGGTATGGATTTCCTTTTACAAAGCTACATATTCGAAATTTTATAATTGGAATATTTAATAGTGAGCTTTGTTTCAAGTGGCTGGTTATAGATTTCTGCCCATCTTTCCTTGGGAAGTAAATTCATGTCTACATACCAAATGCATTTGTATTTTCAGAATGAGGTTAGGTTGTAGTTTTTAAGACAAAAATCTATACAAAGCTTTATCGTGCCATAGTAACATCAATTTTTAAAAATTCTTTGTTATAACAAATAGTAGCATTGGTGGTGATCAAACATATGCTGTCGTAGCAATTTCTTATTAATTTTGGTGGAATATAGTGACTAAATCTTTGTTCAGACTGTTCATCCAAGATGGCATATTTTTAGTAAGACTTAGGAGACAACTGACACTTCAGACCTTCTATGGGTAAACTTTTAAAATGATACTTCAAATTTCTGCCTAAAAGAGTTGAACTTTTCTTGATTTTTGAGTTTGTTTGGTTTTTTCGATTAAAATAAGAGTAGGTATTCCATCTCCCTTGGAAGCATTAAGCTCCTTTGCAGAATGCCATTTGCTTGATTTCTGGAATTTTTAAACATGTTGAACAAGTTGTCAACAGTGGTCTATCACTTTTATTGTAAATAGATAAAGAGGAATTAGCAAATACTTCTCTGTACTGAAGCTAACAATAGTGGTACATGTTTTTATGACTTTATTATTTTCTAGGTTAGTAAGAATTTTTTGTGTGAATGTAAGGGGTGTGTATATAGGAAAACTTAAGCATTTAATATCAGTATGATGCCTGGATTCATCTGTTTGGATATAGCAGGTCTGGTAAGATTGAAGGTCAGTCTTTAAAACTTGGTTTCTGTGTTTAGAACAGATAATTTTAATGCCTTGATACTGGTCCTCAGGACAAGTGTGACTTGCAAGGGTAGGCTGATGGATTAGTATGGGCCAGTCTGATGTTCTAAGCAGTCTCAATTGCTGTGCTGAAATGATGCATTTTCTCCCTGCTTTCAGAAAATTAATTTTGGTTCATGTGGATTGTAACGCCTTACATCAGTGGCTGTGACTGCAGGGCCACATCATTTATTCTAAAATAATATTTCATGAAAAAGGTTCCTTGACCTTTTTGGTAAGAGTAACCTCATTTTGAAGAGGAAATAAAGGCCAAGGAATAGTGAGTATAGCCATTTGTCTGCCTTATGTACTGTAGTGACCTTTCTGTTCCTCCTAACCTTGTAAGAATTGTGAACCAATGCAATGCAAAGTAAAATAAGGCTATATTGTGAAGAATTGGTCTTGAGGTAATTAAATGAGCCAGTCCTAAAGGGCTTCAGCCTCACAATCACAGGTAGTGAATGGGAGTTTAGACTCCATGTCTTTCTCTTTCCCTCCTTAGCTTTATTGACAGGAGTTCTTATCAGTGTGTTTCTCCCATTAATTTTATTCACAGGCTGAAGGGTACGTGATTGGCAGCTGTATCAAACACATTCCAATTGCAGGGCGAGATATAACATACTTCATTCAGCAGCTGCTGAGGGAGCGAGAAGTAGGAATTCCTCCTGAACAATCCTTGGAAACAGCTAAAGCAGTGAAGGTAATATAAACATTGCAGACATTAAGGTTATTTTAGATCAGAGCCTGATATCTGTTTTGAAAATGCAATAATACCTCAATTATTATCTTTCTATTTTTAAATGATATAAAAATGTCTAAATGTAATAACATGAAATAGCTTAAACTTAAGGTATGCAGTTGGGTTATACTCAAGTTTGGCCTAGAATTTCACTCTTGGCTTGTAGTCTTCCCTTTCTCCTCCCCTCCATTATCATTATTACTGTTGTTATTATTCTTGTTACTGTTGTTATTGTGATATTCCATAGCAATTGCTCTTGGTGGGATGTGTAATGCAAAGAGCTGTAATTACTGTTTTTCTGAATGTTGATATGTTCTTTTCTGTAGTACAAAGCTCTTCTGAAAGACATTCAGCTTAAAGTACACTTAAACTTTGTTTCTATAGAAGTTCTTCAAAGTACTTTAGAATTAATTTCTCACAATCGTAGAAGTTCAGAGGAAAAGCAGAAGAAAAGTAATTTAGCTCAACATGAGCTTTCAGTGCTGCACAGAAATGATCTGTACTAGCAGAGCCATTATCTACCTGTGTACAGGAAATGTCAGTCCAGCTGTTTTGAGGCCTATTCTTTGTCTGCCAATTTAATACTTATTCTTAAAAGTTTGAATTGCTACGCTTCTAAAAAATTCACAGCAGGTTCTCTGCTATACTTTGGGTACTTCTAACTGTACATATTCATTTTTCAGGAGCGCTTTAGTTACGTTTGCCCTGACTTAGTAAAAGAATTTAACAAGTATGACACAGATGGTACAAAGTGGATTAAACAGTATACTGGAATTAATGCTATCTCAAAGAAAGAGTTTACCATTGATGTTGGCTATGAGAGATTCCTGGGGCCAGAGATTTTCTTTCATCCTGAGGTAAGTCTGTTTGAATTGTGTACACTTTCTGTTTTAAGTGCATTTTGGATGATAGCATGTAAATTCTATTTGCAACCTTGTAAAGAAGTTGTTGTCCTGGCTTATATTTCTTCTTATTTGTAAATTTATTTCTATATTTGTTATAAGTCAGCATGACTTTGATTCTTGATTGCTACTCATCTTTATACAACTTCAGGTTGATACATAAAGCACTTAAAAATGGCAGCAAAAATATCTAACGTAACTATTTCCATTGTTAGATTTCACGACATCTAGTATGAAAGTGTGGTTCTTTTCTTCTCTTTTTTTCTTTTCCTTTCTTTTGCAATATGTGGTCCTCCACATTGATGTGCCTTAATTTTATTCTTGTCTGTAGTTTGCTAATCCCGACTTTACACAACCAATCTCAGAAGTAGTAGATGAAGTTATTCAAAATTGTCCCATTGATGTTAGACGTCCTCTATATAAGGTCAGTAGCTACAATGCATTTTTTTAATACTTGTTTTAGATTAATTGTGCTTTATATAGAAATATGTATTTGAAACTCTGACACACGTAAAACAATAAAATTAACCATTTTTGTAGAAAGTAATCCAATATGCAGTTCAGTAAGTTTTTCACTTACATTTTTTCAGAATGTGGTGTTTCATTAGGGAAACACAAATATGAGCAAAAGTGGTGAGATGTAAAAATGGATGGATTTTAAAGCACAGCCAATTTAATGTGACAAACTCTTTGTGAATTCGTATTCTGTCACACTTAAGTGTTAAATAATTTAAATCTTACAGTAAAAGCATACCTCCTAACTGGAGCTTTAAAAAATATATTTAGATGCTTAGAATTCAGCAACTGGATAAAATTGGAGACTCACATTTTCAGAAGTGATTAACAATTTTTGTTACTCAAAACAGAATATTGTCCTCTCTGGAGGCTCAACCATGTTCAGGGACTTCGGTCGCCGTTTACAGCGAGACTTGAAAAGGACTGTTGATGCCAGACTGAAACTTAGTGAAGAACTTAGTGGTGGCAGACTGAAGGTTAGTTGGTGCAGCCAATGCATTTAACAAGCATCTGTCGGTCGCCTGTTACCTGGAAAACATGCAGATGACATATTGCAGTGATGATGTTCTTTGAAATGTCTTTATCTTCAAATGAAGTTCTTACAGAAGCTCTTCAGAGATTTGTGTATTACATCTGTTACATACTGGCAGTTGATCACTCCCCAGCTTTCTTTGTGCTTACTGCACGAAGTAAGATGAATAGTTACAAATCATCCTCAGTCTTTCGAACTTAAACATAAAGGAGATGAAACAAGCTCATTGTTGAGCCACCAGGATAGTCAGGAGCACTTGTCCTGTGAGGAAAGGCTGAGGGAGCCTTGTTTAGAGAAAGGAAGCCTTTGGGACTCCTAATTAGCAGCACCTCGGTACATGTGGGAAGATTATTGATAAAGTGGGACCAGGCCCTTGACAGTGCTGAGCGGTGGGTGTATGAGAGGCAACAGATGAATAGAAACAAGATATTCTACCCGGATAAAAGGAAAAACTTTTCCATTGCGAGGAAATTGGGCACTGGAACAGCCTTCCCAGAGAGGTTGTGCAGTCTCCATCCTTGGAGGTTTTTGAGGTTCAGCTGGATAAAACTGTGAATACCTTCCTCTGACCTTGTAGTTGACCCTGCTTTGAGCAGGAGGACAAACTAGAGACATTCTGAGGTCCCTTCCCACCTAAGTTATCTTATGATCCTGTGACTTCATGTTTTCACTAAACTGCATCATCCTTAATTCGTGTTCTTTCCCCTTCAGACCTCTGATCTAACTTTTACATTTTTCTGTTGAATCTGTATACCAGGAGAGAAAAAAAAATTGTGCTTTTAAAGCAAAATTGAAGTGATTTCCTGACTTATTTTTTAGTAGTAATCTGGCTAGATGAACTCAAAAAATCCCTTAAACCCCCACTAAGCTTCTTAATATGCCATGTAGACAACTCTGAAATTTCAGTTACACGTGGTTCTCTAGTCCAAGTAACCTTGTTTATTCTCAGTTCTCCTTACTAGACTTGTGCCACTCAGTAAGAAAGTAGGACATGAATAAGGAAATCTGATGTCATTATTCTTCAGGGTGCCAGGCATGGCAAGCAGTTATTCACTGCCTTGAATTTTGCAAATGTGTTGCAGGCCATTTTTAGATATGGTTTCAAATTCCAGCAGGTTGTTCTGAAACAAATTCTGAAACTGTTACATTCACTGCCATTTTTGATAAACACAAGTAAGGAATGAAGGTTTATGTGGATATGGAGGGAAAGAGAATGGCTGACTGGAATGAGTGTTTTAATTTAGAAAAGCGTGACTACCACTGCACTGGTCCTAGGTAAACTTTCAATCTGTAACTGGTGCTTTTTTAGAATAATAATGTGAAACTTAAAAAGTATCATTCTAAGGTGTGTTTTTTTGAATGGGCTGGGTAGTATGAATATATGCTTACAACTGCATAAATAAATAGTCCATCAAAAATTCAGCAGAAAATAGTGTGAAAAAAATTGGTGTGAGTGCAAGTATCTCTTTATATCTGATAAAACAGGTAACTGGTGATCTGTAAGCAACAGCTGCTTCTTAATCTGGGTTGTACAAGAGAAAATTTGATGCTGTAATTGTAAATTTACATACACAGCATTTAAGAAAATACTAATTTGTGGAAAGTAAGCTTGGTAGATACACTTCTTTAAAAATAGATCTAGTTTTTACCAGCAAAAGTGACTTTTAATCTTTCTTTTCTCCCCTCTTACTTTCTGTAGCCTAAGCCCATTGATGTACAGGTCATCACACACCATATGCAGAGATATGCAGTTTGGTTTGGAGGATCAATGCTGGCTTCCACAGTAAGTTACCTGTAAAGCTGAGCATGTTTGAGCCATTCTGACTAAGCTTTTGGAGTTCTCATCTCCCCTGCATTTCATATTAAATGGAGTTAGGGGATTTCTGATAGGCCTCGGGTAGCAAATACACCCTCCTTGCCCTCTCTGAAGTTTTTGTGTTAGACTTTAAAGTTTGAAAGAGCAGATTAAAGCCAAAGTACAGCTTTATATGAGTTGTTAAATAGCGCATTTTAGGTTTGTGGCAGAACACGTTTTCATTGGTGTTTAGCCACGCATAATGTGTATTGATTTCAGGACTTCTAATACTGTCTGTATTTGTTTTTTTTTCCAATGGCTGCCTAAAAGTTTAATATTGTTCAAACAAGGTGTATATACCACAGACTAACTTTTTTTCTTTCCTTTTGCAGCCTGAATTCTACCAAGTATGCCATACCAAAAAAGATTATGAAGAGATTGGTCCTAGCATCTGTCGTCACAACCCTGTGTTTGGAGTCATGTCTTAAAGCTGACCCTGGAGGGGTCAGGGATAGGGAAGTGGGGAGGAGGAAGAGTCTTTCTGATTACTTGTTTGTCTGATGGCTGGTATTAAGATAACAAACATGACTTGACAGTAAGAAAAAGACCAAACACAATTAAGCAGGATTATTTTAATAAGTGTCTCAACATGCGGATGTAGTGGAAAGCCAAAATGATCACATTTTTTCTTTAGATTGATTATTTGAACCTGTGCGTAACAAAACAAAAAAGTGGATTTTAGTTCTTTCTGTGCCCTGATATTTTGTATATTAATGAAGTATCCAAGATTTGATGGGATTTGATGGTGTGTAGATAGTCAGCTCTCTAATGCTTCCATTGCACCCTTTCATGGGTGCAATACAGGAACTTGTTTATATTTCATACTTTTTTATACTTTGAGGAAAAAAATATGACTTAAAGAAACTGTAATATTTGAGGAAAAATTTTACCAGTGACCAACTTGAAAGTAAATTAAAAAAAGAAAAAAAAAGAGGAAAAAGTCATGACTCATGCAACTAGCTCTTGCAAATCATGACCAGTCTAAATCCTGGGTTCCATACAATGCGAGTGCTTTTGGAACTAAGAAGCTAGTATCTTGGATTAACCGATGCCTGCTAGTGCTTTCTGATTACTTGGTGCATTTTCATACTATCTCTTGCTTTAAAAAAAGAAAAAAAAAGTAAAGACAAGACTGTTGGACCAGTATTTGCAGTTCTGTAGTGTCATTTCTAATTAAACCAAATAATCAGGTTATCAAAATTGGTGTATTTAAAGCCTAACACCATTCCAATAAAGGCACAAAATTTCTTTTTATGTTGGTGTCAGACTTGTTAATCTCATGAAGTGGGAAGTTCTGAGCATGGGTTCCTACATATCCACTGTGGCTTTTGAGGAGTAAGATTGGTCTGTGAGGTAGAGATTGTCATGTGCTTTGTGTAACTGAAGTGTGAGCATTTTAGAACTGCAGTTTGTGTGTTCAGCTAGATAGCACTTACCTATAGAAACCTAATGGCTCCTCCACTGTTAGGTTTGTTCATCTACTTTGTTCTGTAACTTTTTTCCCCACCACTTTCTTTCAGGTGGTGGCATACAGGAGTCAGCACTGCGTTTTCAATCTCTGTGGTTTTTCTGCAAGAAAATACCATGTAGATAAAAATAAAGTGAAAACAATCTCCTTCTCATTCTTTCTAGGAAGAACGCTTTATATAGTGAATTTCTGTTGATATTTCGTGAAAGAAAACTCTTGAGACACTTCTGAGCACACAGATGTAGTTAAGGCTATTTACATAGAAGACCACAAGAGGGAGATCTGGTTTCTTCTGAATTGCAAAGATGCTGCAGATTTTTTCAGGGAAGCTTATCAGTTGCCAGAGTTTCTGGTCACTTCAAAGCTTGGTAAATGTGACTCCAAAACAAGGATAAATATAGGAAATTGGTTTTTACAGAAAGCACTGTAAAAATTTACATGCTGGAGTAAAAGAGAACACAATCCAAACAAGAAATTGTTAAATAATTGTATTATGAGACTTTATGATTAACATCTTTCTATCAGTGTTACAGTTTTTTAGAGTTTTTCAAAAAGTCACTATTTGAATCATAACTATTGACTGATTTATGTGGTAAGAAACACCAGTAGTCAAATATGTGTAAAATAAAGAAGTTAATTTAAGCTGTGCTTTTCCAGCGGTCCTGGATCTGCAACTGTATCATGCTCTAGTGACTGGGTTTTTTGATATGTTACAGTGGCTTGAAGATAGGGTGATTTTTTTTTTTTTTTCTCTCTCTAGAAAGTAGAGCCTTAAAAGTTCACTTGAAAAGCTCAAGTTCCTGACAAGCAGATACATAAGAGTAAAGAATTTTAAAGAAAAGGAGTGAATACCTATTCCTGTCACACCCAGCTGTATGAAGGTTGCTAGGATTATGTGCAAAGATGCGCAGATTGTGTATCTTAGCTGAAAATAAGTACACTCTTAGCTGAAGGATGGGCCTGGTGTGTATTAGCTGAAAGCTGTAAGCAGGCAGCCCTAGATACAATCATAGCTCTGTGGATCTTTTGGAATACAGATCAGGTGTGGTTCTCCCGTCATGTTTGGGCCTCTCTTGCTGTGTATGGGATGAGCTGAGACAGTTGATGAAGAGGCTCCAGCAGAACTGAGTTGATGTGCAGGGGTGGGAGTCGTGGTGCAGATGATTGAGTGGTCACAGATGGCTCGGGGAGGCTCTGGGAGGTGCTCTGGGTGAGACTTAAAGGAAATGTGGTTTTCTACAGAGCCTTTACAGTCTGTAAGGATTCCAGATGCCCTGGGCTTGAGTGCTGGGTGGATATGCTTTGCAAACAGCTGCCAGGATTAGAGTGGTGGTATCCAAACATTCAGAATTTGGCTGTGGTGGGTAAGGAGGAGGTGGGCTGTTCTCATAGACTATGTGTCAGCTGGGCTCTTGCAGGATAGGGGAGGAATAGGGAAAGACAGTCTGCACCAGGAGGGAGCAGTGTCTGATGCAGGTCTGTTAGGGTGGGATTTTACAGAAATGCCTTCCCTAGAGCTGAGGAGCCCTCCAGAGCTGGACTGTGTATCTGGCACGGCCATAACTGGATGAGCAAATGGCTGGTATGTCAAGGGATGGAGCCAGGTTATATGCGCTCTGTGATGGGAGGGAGAGTTGACATGTCAAGCTGAGAGCAGGACCTGCTGCCAAGTGTAAAATAAGATGGTTTTTGCATTCCAGCTGTACTCAAGTACAAAAAGTGCAGGTACTACCGGGGTTTTCATCATGAATGCCATATGTTCAGGAGTAAGGCTGGGAGTTTTCTCCTAGGTTAAGGGATCTCTGCTGCCAAAATAGAAATAAATTAATAAAAATGACGAAACAGCCCACAACAGTGTGGTTTTTGAAACCTTTAGCACCGAACTCTTGATCCTGTGCACAGAACTAGAAATCTGCTCCAGAGAGAAACTCTGTCTGTGTTGTCTCTCTGATGGACCTCAGCTCTCCAAAGAGGTGACGTGCCCCAAGTGCTGAGGAGCAGCCCATGTGTTGCCTGACTTGCTCAGGTGAGATGTGTACAATTTTATCTAGCTACCTGCACATGAATCATGGGTGTAGGAGTTCAGTCTTTTGTTATACTTTTTGTTAACTTTTTGTTCATCTTCCTGAGGCTCCAAGGAAGTTGCTTTAAACTTCTGTTAGTCATTTGTGTGGAAGGGAATGGAGAGGAAAGCAGAAATACCCTTACACCTAAGTTAATTTGTTGTAGCTGTAAACTAAAATTATCTGAAGTTTCTCATAGAATGAAGTAGGAGTGTTTTGCAATGTGTTTTCTATTTTTTTTTTTTTATACTGTAGAGATAATTTCAGAGAAGTTACACAGACACAGCTGACTTCTGGTGCATTAAGGAACTAAATGAGCAGCTCCTAGTAATAACTTGGACTGCAAGAAGAGTCGTTAATACTTATACACACCAGACATAATACTCAATTATGGTCTTGTACGCTGGGAATAACTCTCTGGAAATGGTTCACATGAGTGTTCTGCACCTGTAACACCACATTTGAATCTGATTTGCTGCTGGTGAGGTGGAGGAACTGAGCAGCCTGTGGGTAGGTCATCCCAGGCATCGTATAAACCACACACTGTACAACATGAAGCACAGGTAATGTCTGAAAAACCCTATGCTCTCCTGCAACTTGCACCTCCCATTGTTCTGTGCTGAGTTGGGCTTATAACACCCAAAAGGTTAATTGCAAAGGCAAGTATTTAAAAAAAAAAAAAAGGAAATTATATTTTTCTTCTCCAAAGGACTGTCATTGGGGAGGTTACATGAAGAAGGCAATTATGATTTGCCCCCCTGTAATTTAAATTAAGCTTGGAGTACACAAAATAGACATGCAGAAATCTGAGATGGCAAAAAAAGATGTCATTGTTTCTTATTAAATATTCCACAAAGTGACTGTACTTATTGTGTAATGGAAGATTTAATGTGACTGATGTCACAGAGCAGCTTTGTGGCCTGTTCATGAAACTGGTTGACAGAGCCCCTGGGAAACAGTCCTGAAGGGCAAAGGAGTCCAGGAAGGCTGGAAGTCCTTCAAGAAGGAAGTCTTAGATGCAGAAGCAGACTGTCTCCATGTGCTGAAAGATGAGGTCATCTTAAAGGCCTTTTCCAACCTAAATGATTCTATAACTCTGTAAAGGAGACTTACACTTTTGTTGTCCTGTGCCTGCCCAGTGACTTGGAGCAGTGCTGTTTTTGCATGGAAAATTGCAAGGAGCACTAAAAAGTGGCCGACTGGCCTGCCCAAACTTGGATCACTTTGCTGTTCTCCAGGAGTTTGATTTTGTTCCACTAGTTGACATAGGGCTCCAGGTTTAACTGGCTCGATGTGCTTAAAAGCTTGTATTTTCATGCAGCTGAACTTGGAATTAATCAGAGGTCACTGTCAAGTCGGTTTAGGCTCATCTCTTCATTTTGTGAAAACATTTGTGACCAAACATTGAGATATTGTTGGGATGAATGAGTTATTACTTGAAAAGCTGCCTGGAGGCGACTGCTGGGCAGGCTCAGCTGAGTGTGCTCCTGCTGCCAGCTGGCGGGGTAGGGCTGTGCAAGACTGCCTGATACCCATGGCCTTTTCTGTGCAGGACAAACTTATGTGGCAGTAAAAGTAATAGAAATATGTTGTTAACATCACTTTTTGTTTGTTTGTTTGTTTGTTTGTTTTAAATTTCCCTCAGAAAAGCAGTGCTGGACTCCAAGTGCCAGTCACCCCGTTCTAGTATAAACCTTGAAGTTTCCTATTTTAAACAGCAGAGATCCCAGCTTCCATGTGGATACTGCAGATGTCTCTTTCCTCTCAACATTTTTATCAAAAACTTGGCTGCCAGAGGGAAGGCACAGCCTGACCTGTGTCAGCTGCAGCTGTGCCTTACCCCCAGGAGAAGCAATGCCCTGTGTGTTTGGATGTATTGCTCCCTTGGAATCTCCATACCAGCACATAGATGGCAGTTTCTGGAATTTTGCTCTCACTACCCCATCTGCTTTTTCCCATATTATATAGGTTGTCTACGTTTTCTGGTAATTGTAGTGCATGTTACTCGTAGCTGTTTTGTCAGTGGTGTTACTCCAGCTGGAAAATGCCCTTCTGCATCTTTCCTGAAGCTGGACTAGAGAGAGACTTGTGAGTCATGTTTCGGATGAGGATTCAAGATGCTTTCTGAGATTTCTGTTTTGCCACAGTGGTTTGGAAAGCTACTTTGTTTGCTCTGGTTCACAGTAGCACACAGAGTGGCTGTAGGTTTTTTTCCCAAGGTTGTGGTGTTTTCAGTGTAAATGCATTTACTGCTGGAGAGAGACCCAGAGAATGGAACAGCAATGAGTTTGTAGGAGCTGAAGGTGTAGTGCTTGATATGGAACGTGTAACGCTGATACGACTGAGACAAGTGTGGTTTTTTTCTTCTTCTTTTAATGAGTTTAAAGAAAGATCAAGAAAGATATATTGTTCAAAAGACAGACCATCAGAGAAGGCATTTTCACTTCTCCAAAGCCCAGAAGTCAACCTGCTTCATCAGCATCCAGGACAAATCTCTTTTAACATGTAGTTGAAGTTGTTCCAATTTTTTAATAAATTTAAATGGACGGGGGTTTAAATACATCTCTACTTCCCAGCTAACTGCTCTGGCTACTCAGCTGTGTGGAAAGTTTTCTCACTGGTCCTGTTGTTTGGTTGAATCCTGGGAGAAAGCTTACATCTCATGACTCATGTCCCAGGCTTGCATCTCCCTTGGTTTTGAACTGGGTGGATTTTACCAGTGGCCTGAGGGCAACACCACCTCTTTTTTCTGCCCTTCCCTGGCTGGTTGGGGTGAGCAGCTCCCTGCTCTGCCTGCTGACTTTGGGGGCCTCAGCTTGGCGCTGCCCACAGGGATGGACAAACTTGGGCAGATCCTTAGGGACTCAAATTCCCCCACAGGGCAGAATCTAAAAACTGCAAGAGCAGTAACAACCCAGGGTGAGGACTCCGTTCACTGCTGCTGTCACTCCTCTGCTCGAGGTGTGAAACTCCTCAGAGGCTTTGCTGAATCCTCAGCATGTCTGTGCTCTTCTTTTTCGGGGTGGTTTAGTGTGTTTTACTTGCTGAAAGGTTCCAAGTGTAGCTGGATTTAAGGGGTAAGTAAACACTGAGGTCAGATTAAAGTACTCCTGATCTCCTTTCACATAGAAATTCCATAGACATGGGCTCAGTGCTCTGCAGTGTAGAGGCCTTGTGTCTTAAACCAGCTATTTTTAATGAGCTGATGTCTGAAATTTGGTGATTCAAAGCAATGACAATCTGGCTCTTTCCTGAACTGTGCTTGGTACCCAGGGGAGGAGGAGTTTCTAAATTGGCTTCAGGTGCAAAGGCAAAAATATGTCCAGAGGTCCAGCTTTGCTTTTCTGAGCAAGTGTCCCAAAAGTGTCCCCATCCCTCCCTTGTGGCAGAACCCCAAGGCTGGGTGGTGCTGCCCATGGTGCTGCAAAGGGTCTGTCAGCTGTGACTCTGGTCTGAGATGAAACCCCCGAAACCCTCCTTTCAGCAAGGTGGCATTTAGTTTTAGCTGGGTTTTATTGTTTTCTCCAACTTCTGAATTCTGGGATTTAGCCAGACCCTGTTAGTGGTGAAGATAATAATAAATAATAATAAATAGCAACTATGAAGCATCTGGTAAAAACTCCCAGGGAAGCCAAAAAATAAGGAAAATTGAAGAATCTCTTCTAAAGCAGATTTGCAGCTGAACTACCATGGGAATGGGTGAGGGCCATTGGCCTTTTTGGCACGGCTGCACTTAAATGTCTCTTTACTAGTCATGTTATAGTTGTCTGAGGAGGCTTTGCCTTGTGTGAGTGAGCAGGCTCAATGCAGTCAGGGTCTCACACTTAGCCACAGGATGGCACCTTCCCACAAGAAATCCAGCATCGCTGCAGCCTGGAAAACCCTTTAGCACAACCTGCTTGGAAAAAAAAATCTAACTGAAAACATCTGATGGCAAACCTTCAGGGAAAGGCTGGTGCCTTCTAGTCACATCAAAGTGAGGAAGATTGGAGCCTTGTCTTCCTGTTTGGAGCCAGTGAATCAGTGTCTCCCCACAGATATGTGGGTGCTCAGCCACCTGCAAGTTGCTCCAAGTGAAGTGGTGTGAGATTGCCTCTGGGTGTTGAACAGGACTGAGTCCATCAGCACAGGAAGCATCAGAAGTGCACTGGAGGGGAATCAATGAATGGGGAGATGTCACATGCAGTATGTGAAGCCACTTCTGGAGATAACTATGAGGAGGTTTTGTACTCTCATTGCAATTAATTTCTGAATTAATTTAACCTTTCCTTACACCTGGTTGTAGGGAGTGCACAGGAGACAGCACAGGGATGCTGTGGCTGATGTCTTGTAAGACCTGATGCACCCACAAGCAGAGATAAGGCCAGGCAGAGCTCTGCTCTATCATGACCCTGATAGAGATTTGTTGTAACGAGGTGCATGTTGTGCTTGTCATCCACAGAGTGCAGATAGTGATAATCTCACCTTGCCGTGGTGATACTGCAGGGATGTCTCAGCACTGCTGTCAGTGTGGCTCGTCAGGTGTTTCTGAGAAAAACGTGCTGTTACCTGAGAGCTGGTTTGTGGAAATGACTCAAGCTGATGAACTACATTGAGGAACTTGTCATTTCTACTTTTGTTGTTTCTCTGATTATATATCTTCTCTGAATGCCTGAGAAGTTTTGTGTGGCAACTGTGAAGCTTCCTAGGTTTGCACAGATTTCAGAAAGCCTCCTGTGGGATGGAAAGCACAAGCCATCCCACCTGCACACTCATCCCACAGGCAGGGTGGGCTGCTCAGACCCTGGGGCAGCAGATGGGCAGCCCGGATGGGGCTGACCCTCCCCCAAATGCAAACAGCCTAGTGTGGCTTAAATGTGTCCAAACTGTGCCTGCCTAAACCAGATTAGTTATTTTTCCTGGAAAGGACATTTTAAGTGGGATACGTAAGTATCTCCCTGGCCATCGCCTTAGAAACTTGTTCTGTTCTCTTGCTTGTGTAGCTGTTGCAAAACCTGATGCTCTTGGTGGGTAGAGAGATGAGACATGGCCAGGGATATGGTGCTGGTGGCCCCCCCACAGTTGTGCTTGCCTGGCTGCAGACACACAGAACTGGGATTAAATGCATACAAAAATACATTAGGATTTACTCAATGAGAAGTAGTACAGCATTAAAGAGCCACGTGCCAAGACAGTCTGCACCTTGCAGCTTTCTTTTGGGGAGCTGAGCCATAACCAGGCTGTTTTGGTATTATCACAGGGCTTAGCCCTGGAAGTGATCCTGGGCTGGGTCTGGGCAGCGGCCTTGTGTGCCTCTTGTATTTTACAAACCACTGTGTATTTATAGAACTCCTCTAATTATTATCTAATGCACTTTGATTTCATCAAAGTCATGACCTGACAACCTTCTGCTCTTCTCTCACCTCCATTAACTCCTCTGACCTACAAAATGTCAAACATGCTTATTTGCCAAACTGTGCAAGCTGACAGTGAGGTCCAAAACATCAGAGTACATCTTTCCTCAGCTGTGAAGTATCCTGAGGGGAGGATGATTTGTGCAATCACATCCCAGTCTTGGTCCTTTCACGCCTCTTATACTCTCTCTGCAGTGCCCTGGCAGCTGCTAAAATCTGTCAAAGTCAGACAAACATAGACCTGTCTCCAAGGTAAAGGTGAGAGAGTGCACTGGGAGCTGAGCCAGAGGGGCTGAGCACAGGTTATGGAGCAGGTGAAGGGAAGGTGCATCCCACAGCATGGCCCATGTGTGTTTTCCCAGGTGATGTTGGGATTCCTGGGGCCCCCACGGGGGTTTCTGAGGTGGACTAAGTCACATGATTCTTCAACTCCTTGCTGCATGGATGTGGCAAAGGCCCCTGAGCCTCTGTGTGGGAAACTGTAGTGATGGCAGTTCTCTGCTGGCACAAATACTGCCCCATAAATACCTACAGTCCCTTGCTCCCCCTCCTTCTCCTGTTGTACTCAGGGAAAGTGTTTCACATTTATTGTCTGTGCCCTACAGAGTTAAATAGATCAAAACTAATGATCAAGAGGACTACAGGAGACAATGCTCCTTGACCTGTGTGGTCGATGTCTCATTTTGTTGCGCTCTGTAACTGCCTTTGTGTGTTTCTCTTTTGATTTTTTTTCCAGTGTGTCCATAATTCCCCTAATGAATGGGGTGGGGTTGCCATGGCAATTGTACCAGGGCTGAGAAGGAGGATGAGAAACCAGACATTGGGCTGGGGGAATCTGTGCCATTTATGGTGAGGTCCAGACCATGGTCATGGGTTGGGTAAGCTGACTGGATACAGCCTTCCTCTACAGGCCTGCCCCCCACCTCTTCTCCCAGCTGAAAAACCTACTGGATAGCAGGTTAAATACTTTCTCCAGGTATTATCTGTCAGAGCCCACATGCTGTGATCCTCTCCAACCCTAATGAGAAATGCAGCAGTGGCTTTTCCAGTCTCTGAAAGACCGAGAATGAAACACTGTTTTCTAAGGCCCTTAAAGTTGTAAACGTGTTGTAAATGGATGTGTTAGAGGGACAGATAAAATATAAGTAGATCTTGTGTAGACAGAGAGAATGGTATGCAGTGAAGTGGGATTTGAATTGGCAACCCTGCCACTGGGGTTTCCACAGTTTTCTCAGCAACAGCACCTCTGTGCAGTCTGGACCCCTGACTTTCACCTGGAAGGTTAATTGACCTTTAAATGAGTAATCTATTTGGCCCCAGCAGTCAGAGCAAGGCTGAGAAGTCAGATAGAGGGATTGCACAGGGCTGAATCCTGCAGGTCATTGTAGGTGGGCATTCAGGGCCAAACTGGTAAGAAGGGGCTGCTGGTCCTTAGGCACCGAATCTTTGTTAAATACATAGCTGTGTAGTAATTTAATAATTTTCAGAGTTCTTGGTCTTTAGAAACTCAAGCAAGTTGAAGTAGCTTAAATAAAAAAACTGAGGGGATATTCACCAGAAAAAACCAAACTGTTAAAAGTTTTGTTCAAAACATACTGGAAATTTCAAATTTTGTTGGCAGAAAACACTTGCGCCTGTCTGATCCTATCTGCAGGGTTTTTCTCTCTCTAGTGGCAGGTGCTGGGAGCTGCCTCAGCCCTGATCTAGGAGGAGGTGCTGCTGCCACTGCTGCAAGACCATGGGATGTACAGCTGCAGTGAGTCCCCTGAGTCTTTTCACACGTGTGACCCCTGACAACCTGCTGCTGTGGCCAAAGCCAGAAAGTAATGAAAGTTACTTTGCTGCTTTGCTTTCTTTTCCCTGAGGAAAAATTATTTTATTTTTTTCTTTATTTGGAAAAATTAGGGGGGAATTAATGAAAATGCAGGATTTATTTTACTTCATTATGCAAACTTTTTTTTTTTTTTAATGTATAATGTTTGAAATCAGGAGATTTTCTTCTCTGGGAGCAAAGTTTGTCCATGGGGTGTCTGCCACATGGCTTTCAAAAGGTGGTGTCTGTGCAAACTTGAAAGGATTTTGAGGATGCTGGCTGAGCACTCGGATTGGGTTTAGTTGGAGAGGCTGCCGCACATGCAGGGAGCTGGAGACTCCCTGTAAGTGGCTGACTTACACAGAGACAGTCTGTCTCCCTTTTGGCAGAGTGGAAGAGAGTCTCAGGATTTTCTTTCTTTGCCTTTAAGCCCTGATTCTTATCAAGTGCTATTTGGTTTGGTTTTTTTCCCCTTGCTCAGCACAGGGATAACTTCACGTATTTTGTTTTGGGTGTATTTGAGCAGCAGAGAAGAAGAGAGGGGGTCTGGGAATTCCCAGAGACAGTCCTGAGGCAGGACAAATGTCCAGACATAAAGAGGAAGGTAATAATGGTACAAGGGCTCCTCTCAGTGACTGGGATGGTAGGTCAAGAAAGGTACTTTTCCAATACCTGATAAACAATCAATACCTGCCGAGGAAGCAGAAGGCAAGGCTGCACGGCTGAGAGACTCCTTGCTTCAAACCACAAGCCTTGAGCTTTTGGACAGCATCATGGCACCACCAGCCCAGCCTGGTGACTTCCATCACCTTTTACCCCTCACCCAGCACTTTGCCAGCAGGATCAAGAGCCACCTTCTTAGGGCTCTTCTGCTGCGGTGAAGTTATAACTTGACGTGTCAGTGTTTCAGAAGGGGAATGGTGCTCAACTTCACACAGGGAATAAAAAAGGAGCAGGAGAATGTAAAATAGGAGACATCTACAAAGATATAAAAACTGAATTAAGTTCTTCTATAGTACTTGTGTTTGTCTTAACAACTTTGGCTTGCCACTGACAGTGTGCTGGCTTAAGTGAGCATGTAAAAGATGCATGTTAAGTAGGTAAACACATCTGACTTCAATATTGTCTTTATGCTGATGTGTACAGGCAATATTGAAAAGACATTTTATACATTCATGGCTGGATCACACACTATGAAGCTGTCGTGTAAATTAAGCTTTAGATAAAAGTGTCTCTGATAAGTCTAAATCTGCCCTTTTAAATTAAAAAAAATAAGATGTGATGGAAAAGGCCATTTAACAGTCAGGTCTTTATATGATGAGTGCAAGTTTTCAGTGATTTCCTGCATAATGTTTTTTTTTATGATGTCCCTCTACCATGACATTTTAGGGTATTTGTTTTTTAGTTTTGGTTTGGTTTTTTTGTTTGTTTGTTTTTTAATGTAGAAATAATGTGTTAATTAAAATCTGATGTGGCTTTTGAGTAAGTCATGCAATAGGGGAGTGGGTCACTTGGGGCACAAAGGTGCCTGAGCTCTTTGTACAGGAGTGGGGATGTACCCCTGCAGTGTGGGGCACTTAGCCCCAGGGTTTAAGGCCTGTGTGCTCCAAATGGAGTTTCAGATAAGCAGCTCTACAGTAAAAGGATGAAGACAATCAGGAGAAAAGGAGGGGAGGGACGGGCTGTTGTTTTTCTTAGTAGCTACAGTAAATAGAAATTTAAATTAGATTGCTCTCCAAGATTACTAATCAATAATTGGTTAAGAAGCCACATAACTTAAAGAAATCTAATTTTTATGCTTTATGCCTATAAAATGCCTCTGGCTGCATCTTCTCTCTACTCTTATCTTGCAGGAGCATGGCCTGTTTTATCTGTTAAGTCTGATGTTGGATACAAGTGCTAATACTGCTTGGACCATTGGTCTGTGTGTGTTCTTGTGCAGCACTGTTTTGGGGCAGACCACGAAGCCTTCAGGGCATGATGTGCTGCAGCAGCAAAACTTGCTCATCCCTTCCTTGGCTCACCTCAGTCGAAAGTACAATATTCTCTTAAAACAACCCTGTAGACCGCTGGGTGTAATTCAGCCCACAGCTTCTGCCGCTGTAATTCACAAAGATCAGTTTACAGAGAAAAGCCTCCAGCAAACCGATGTCAGGTGGTGGCTCTGGCTTCCTGAGGGGGTGGGTGACAAACACAAGTGACCTGAAACAAATCAAAGGATAATGCTGTGCCACAGACTGGTGCTGGATGCCTTCTGTCTGCAGGTATCTAATACAGCTAATAAGCAGTTAACATTGTTGCCTGATTTGGCTGAAATTATTACCTGCTGAATGGCTTAATAGATTTCTAGTCCTTGGGTGTATAATTTTCACTAGTCCCCCAAAGGAAAGCTCTGTATTTTTTGTCATAGTTGTTTGTAGTATTGGGATGCACTACAGGTGTACTTCAAACTTCATAAATGCACTGGATTACATACCATTATGCCTCTTTTGGGGCTGTAATTACTGGAAAGTCTTCTAGGGCAGTGGCTGCTACTTGGGATGTGATTTTCCAAAGCAGGACCTTTAACAGGCTTGGCCTCCCTTTGTCACTGCTGTGTTCACCTGGATTAGCTGTAATGCATGGACATTAGTAAATCAGCCCAAATAATTCTTGGGTGTCTTAGAAATATGTTTAGTGGTCTCATTCAGAGCTTTTCTTATGAGGGCTGTGTTTTTAAATAAAGCGAGATCTTGAAAAATGGCCTTGAAGAGATGTGGATATTCTTGCCCAGCTTTCAAAGCTAGTATATTTAAATTAATAACATGGTCAAAGGTTTAATTATTTACGTAGCCTACCTTACAGGAAAATAATTATTATTTCAGACTCTAGTTCAAGAGTAAGAAATACATTCTAGTAATACTTAGAAATAATAAATTAGATTCTGACAAGATGCTCTGTCCCTATATTAGAGGGGGAATGGTGTACTGCAGGTGTGAAATGAAGAGAAGGACCCAGGCATTGAACACAGAGGAGTCCTGCTCACATTCATTAATCAAGATGATTGCAGCAGCCAAATATTTGATTAAAAGGATGCATAAAAATAACCATTGCATAAAATAAGCCTGCATGGGACTTTGGCTGCTGTGTCTGAGAATGCCATAACCCTGGAACTGCAGCGTGCGAAGCGAGTGAAGACTCTCTGAAGTGCCCACCTGAGGGACCTGTGAAAATTAACGGCACAGCAGAAACGCTCTGTAAAGGTCAGCCAGGACTGTACGTGGAGCCTGGAGCTGAAAGCAGTCGTTTTTTAGCACAGGGCTGCCTAGTGCAATTGTTTTTCAGCAAGGGGGTTTTAATTACAGTTACACTTCTCACATCTGATAGTGCTTTCTGAGGAGCTGGAGGAGGTTGCCTGTGAAATGTCTCCTTAAAAATATACTGGAAGTATGTTATCATTTGAAAAATACTGCCTTGAAAAAACAAGGAAACAAAAACTTTGATGCTTTAAGGGCAGAAGTTAGGAAAATTGAAGAGCTGTAAAGAGTCTTTTAGAGCTCTGTTTTCATTACTACTGCCATAATAATTGTCAGAGCTATGCTTAAAAAAAATGGCGAGTCTGATGGTTTTTGCAAGTAGAAAATGTAATGAAAATCCAAACAAACTTTATGATAAGAACAGTCACTATTTCATGTGAAGAAAAGCATGTTTTCTTGCTATCGACAAGAAACTGCAAATGCCTGAAAAGATGTCATTTCTCTAAGGGTTTTTCATGGTGAAGCTTCACCTGAAACTGCAGAAAAGGACAAGCAGGAACGTTTGAGATAGATGGGAAACTGCTGGAGCAGTGTTGCCTTGGGGGAGGTGTGAGGTTGTCTCTGGGCAGTCCAGAGGAGGTGACTGGGGCAAGTCTGTGTCTGTACCTGGGTACCAGTGTCCGTGTGGAGACATCTCCCACTGGTCCAAAATGTGTGGAGGATTCCTGCCTCTTGGAAGCTGTATGACTTCACAGACAATTTGATCTGGCTGTCAGGAGGTATTCCTGCTCTTCCAGCTGGCTATTTTACATTCCCTCCACACACAGCTGTATTGAAACCTACTTGGATTCCTTTGGATGTTCCTATTTTGCAAAATCCTCAAGTATGTTGCTGTCATGTCTCCTTCTTGCTCCTCAACAGTCCTTGCCATCCTCCTCACCAATCCTGCCAGCGTACCCATCCAATGTTAGCACTGTCTGCCTTTACTCCTTGTGGGACAGCAGAGCCTGCAGCTGTTCCAGGGAACAGCCCTGAGTCACAATCACATTTTGGTGACATTTACCATTTTCTGCTTACACTCAGCTTATTTATTGTCTGTTCTTGGACTGCTACTGTTTTGCTGCTTTCCAAGTTTAATTTTCTTTCTAAACAAAAATTCCACATTTTAGATTGTATTTCTTATATTTACACGGTGGCCTTTTCCTTCTCTCATTTAGCTAATACCTGTCTGACTTCATTATCCTCTCTGGATTCTCAGCCTCTGAATTAGTCTCTTCTACAAATGTCAGGGATCAGCCACTACTTCCCCCCTCGACACATGGTGAGGGAACTTATTAAAAAATACTGGTCCTAAGTGGTCCCTTTGGTGCCCCACAATCCTTTAGCCATGAAGCTGGTGTGCTGCCTCTCAGCTCTGACCCCACTGCTGGGTGATGCTCCTGCTGAGCATTGCTGCTTGAAGGTGATGCCAGGTTTTATTTGCATCTTGTCGTATTTTAAACCCAGATGACAACCCAGGCCCATGCAGCTGCTTGCTCACTCCCACACAGTGGGATAAGGGAGAAAATCAGAAGAGTGGAAGTGAAAACTGGTGCGTTGAAATAAAGACAGTTCAACAGGTAAAGCAAAAGCTGTGTACTCAAGAAAATCAAACCAAGGACTTTCATTCAACACTTCCCAAGGGCAGGCAGGTGTTCAGCCACCTCCAGGAAAGCTGTGTTCCATCACAGATAAAGGTCACTTGAGAAGACAAATGCCATTACTCTAAACATCCTCCCCTTCTTCCTTCATCCCCAGCTCTATATGCTGAGCATGATGCCATATGGTCTGGCATATCCCTTGAGTCAGCTGGGGTCAGCTGTCCTGGCTGTGTCACCTCCCAGTCCCTTGTGCACCCCCAGCCTTATTGCTGGTGGGGCAGGTGAGGAGCAGAAAAGGCCTTGTCATTTTGTATGCACTGCTCAGTGATAAGGAAATCTTTGAAAGCATTCCTGAGTTATCAACACCGATTCCATAAAAATTCCAAAACACAGCTCATACCAGCTACTGTGAAGAAAATTGACTCCATCCCAGTCAAAACTGGAACACATCTTTAACCTGTAGGTCATTGTTTCTTACCTTTATCTGACCATTTCTAAAGGTGCTTTTTTTTTTTTATCCCAGGCAAAAACAACAGGAGATCCTGAAGCCTCATTAGTTCTCTTGGAGGAAAATGCCAAATCTGTCCTGCCTGAGAGAAAGGATGTGAAGGGGAGATGATAGTGTTAGGATGAGTGTGAGAGATGGGATATCTGAGACTCATGGGGGCTTGACTGCTCTTCTCCCTATGTATTAATTGGCTGCATTTCACACGGAGTTGAGCTAGAGGAGAAACCTTGAGTCTAATAGTAATAACAAATAATAATTCAACAAGGAATACAAATCATGGGAACGTGAGTAAAATGTAAAGCCTTTTTGCTAGATGGACTGCAGAGACTCAGTATATCGTGGAGAATTTCATAAATCTAATGAAGCTTTCATACCTCTGGGGACAGGGCCTAAGCTGCTGGGCTTCCTATCTGTCTTGGGATCAATAGTGCAGTTAAGTAAAAATCACCTGCAAATAAAGTACACGGAGTTGGGAATGCAGCTCATCTCTCACAGAGGAAACAGAATAATAATCAAAAAGTCCAAGACAGCGAATTTCAAGCTCACAGTTTCATCTGTGACGGTGCTTTTTCTGGGATGACCCAACAATAAATCAGGAAAATGATCGTGGGGACGCAGGTAATTTCACATGTGGTAGGACCCTCTACTGACACATGACAAAAATGAGTTTGAAGNACAATCAGGAGAAAAGGAGGGGAGGGACGGGCTGTTGTTTTTCTTAGTAGCTACAGTAAATAGAAATTTAAATTAAATTGCTCTCCAAGATTACTAATCAATAATTGGTTAAGAAGCCACATAACTTAAAGAAATCTAATTTTTATGCTTTATGCCTATAAAATGCCTCTGGCTGCATCTTCTCTCTACTCTTATCTTGCAGGAGCATGGCCTGTTTTATCTGTTAAGTCTGATGTTGGATACAAGTGCTAATACTGCTTGGACCATTGGTCTGTGTGTGTTCTTGTGCAGCACTGTTTTGGGGCAGACCACGAAGCCTTCAGGGCATGATGTGCTGCAGCAGCAAAACTTGCTCATCCCTTCCTTGGCTCACCTCAGTCGAAAGTACAATATTCTCTTAAAACAACCCTGTAGACCGCTGGGTGTAATTCAGCCCACAGCTTCTGCCGCTGTAATTCACAAAGATCAGTTTACAGAGAAAAGCCTCCAGCAAACCGATGTCAGGTGGTGGCTCTGGCTTCCTGAGGGGGTGGGTGACAAACACAAGTGACCTGAAACAAATCAAAGGATAATGCTGTGCCACAGACTGGTGCTGGATGCCTTCTGTCTGCAGGTATCTAATACAGCTAATAAGCAGTTAACATTGTTGCCTGATTTGGCTGAAATTATTACCTGCTGAATGGCTTAATAGATTTCTAGTCCTTGGGTGTATAATTTTCACTAGTCCCCCAAAGGAAAGCTCTGTATTTTTTGTCATAGTTGTTTGTAGTATTGGGATGCACTACAGGTGTACTTCAAACTTCATAAATGCACTGGATTACATACCATTATGCCTCTTTTGGGGCTGTAATTACTGGAAAGTCTTCTAGGGCAGTGGCTGCTACTTGGGATGTGATTTTCCAAAGCAGGACCTTTAACAGGCTTGGCCTCCCTTTGTCACTGCTGTGTTCACCTGGATTAGCTGTAATGCATGGACATTAGTAAATCAGCCCAAATAATTCTTGGGTGTCTTAGAAATATGTTTAGTGGTCTCATTCAGAGCTTTTCTTATGAGGGCTGTGTTTTTAAATAAAGCGAGATCTTGAAAAATGGCCTTGAAGAGATGTGGATATTCTTGCCCAGCTTTCAAAGCTAGTATATTTAAATTAATAACATGGTCAAAGGTTTAATTATTTACGTAGCCTACCTTACAGGAAAATAATTATTATTTCAGACTCTAGTTCAAGAGTAAGAAATACATTCTAGTAATACTTAGAAATAATAAATTAGATTCTGACAAGATGCTCTGTCCCTATATTAGAGGGGGAATGGTGTACTGCAGGTGTGAAATGAAGAGAAGGACCCAGGCATTGAACACAGAGGAGTCCTGCTCACATTCATTAATCAAGATGATTGCAGCAGCCAAATATTTGATTAAAAGGATGCATAAAAATAACCATTGCATAAAATAAGCCTGCATGGGACTTTGGCTGCTGTGTCTGAGAATGCCATAACCCTGGAACTGCAGCGTGCGAAGCGAGTGAAGACTCTCTGAAGTGCCCACCTGAGGGACCTGTGAAAATTAACGGCACAGCAGAAACGCTCTGTAAAGGTCAGCCAGGACTGTACGTGGAGCCTGGAGCTGAAAGCAGTCGTTTTTTAGCACAGGGCTGCCTAGTGCAATTGTTTTTCAGCAAGGGGGTTTTAATTACAGTTACACTTCTCACATCTGATAGTGCTTTCTGAGGAGCTGGAGGAGGTTGCCTGTGAAATGTCTCCTTAAAAATATACTGGAAGTATGTTATCATTTGAAAAATACTGCCTTGAAAAAACAAGGAAACAAAAACTTTGATGCTTTAAGGGCAGAAGTTAGGAAAATTGAAGAGCTGTAAAGAGTCTTTTAGAGCTCTGTTTTCATTACTACTGCCATAATAATTGTCAGAGCTATGCTTAAAAAAAATGGCGAGTCTGATGGTTTTTGCAAGTAGAAAATGTAATGAAAATCCAAACAAACTTTATGATAAGAACAGTCACTATTTCATGTGAAGAAAAGCATGTTTTCTTGCTATCGACAAGAAACTGCAAATGCCTGAAAAGATGTCATTTCTCTAAGGGTTTTTCATGGTGAAGCTTCACCTGAAACTGCAGAAAAGGACAAGCAGGAACGTTTGAGATAGATGGGAAACTGCTGGAGCAGTGTTGCCTTGGGGGAGGTGTGAGGTTGTCTCTGGGCAGTCCAGAGGAGGTGACTGGGGCAAGTCTGTGTCTGTACCTGGGTACCAGTGTCCGTGTGGAGACATCTCCCACTGGTCCAAAATGTGTGGAGGATTCCTGCCTCTTGGAAGCTGTATGACTTCACAGACAATTTGATCTGGCTGTCAGGAGGTATTCCTGCTCTTCCAGCTGGCTATTTTACATTCCCTCCACACACAGCTGTATTGAAACCTACTTGGATTCCTTTGGATGTTCCTATTTTGCAAAATCCTCAAGTATGTTGCTGTCATGTCTCCTTCTTGCTCCTCAACAGTCCTTGCCATCCTCCTCACCAATCCTGCCAGCGTACCCATCCAATGTTAGCACTGTCTGCCTTTACTCCTTGTGGGACAGCAGAGCCTGCAGCTGTTCCAGGGAACAGCCCTGAGTCACAATCACATTTTGGTGACATTTACCATTTTCTGCTTACACTCAGCTTATTTATTGTCTGTTCTTGGACTGCTACTGTTTTGCTGCTTTCCAAGTTTAATTTTCTTTCTAAACAAAAATTCCACATTTTAGATTGTATTTCTTATATTTACACGGTGGCCTTTTCCTTCTCTCATTTAGCTAATACCTGTCTGACTTCATTATCCTCTCTGGATTCTCAGCCTCTGAATTAGTCTCTTCTACAAATGTCAGGGATCAGCCACTACTTCCCCCCTCGACACATGGTGAGGGAACTTATTAAAAAATACTGGTCCTAAGTGGTCCCTTTGGTGCCCCACAATCCTTTAGCCATGAAGCTGGTGTGCTGCCTCTCAGCTCTGACCCCACTGCTGGGTGATGCTCCTGCTGAGCATTGCTGCTTGAAGGTGATGCCAGGTTTTATTTGCATCTTGTCGTATTTTAAACCCAGATGACAACCCAGGCCCATGCAGCTGCTTGCTCACTCCCACACAGTGGGATAAGGGAGAAAATCAGAAGAGTGGAAGTGAAAACTGGTGCGTTGAAATAAAGACAGTTCAACAGGTAAAGCAAAAGCTGTGTACTCAAGAAAATCAAACCAAGGACTTTCATTCAACACTTCCCAAGGGCAGGCAGGTGTTCAGCCACCTCCAGGAAAGCTGTGTTCCATCACAGATAAAGGTCACTTGAGAAGACAAATGCCATTACTCTAAACATCCTCCCCTTCTTCCTTCATCCCCAGCTCTATATGCTGAGCATGATGCCATATGGTCTGGCATATCCCTTGAGTCAGCTGGGGTCAGCTGTCCTGGCTGTGTCACCTCCCAGTCCCTTGTGCACCCCCAGCCTTATTGCTGGTGGGGCAGGTGAGGAGCAGAAAAGGCCTTGTCATTTTGTATGCACTGCTCAGTGATAAGGAAATCTTTGAAAGCATTCCTGAGTTATCAACACCGATTCCATAAAAATTCCAAAACACAGCTCATACCAGCTACTGTGAAGAAAATTGACTCCATCCCAGTCAAAACTGGAACACATCTTTAACCTGTAGGTCATTGTTTCTTACCTTTATCTGACCATTTCTAAAGGTGCTTTTTTTTTTTTATCCCAGGCAAAAACAACAGGAGATCCTGAAGCCTCATTAGTTCTCTTGGAGGAAAATGCCAAATCTGTCCTGCCTGAGAGAAAGGATGTGAAGGGGAGATGATAGTGTTAGGATGAGTGTGAGAGATGGGATATCTGAGACTCATGGGGGCTTGACTGCTCTTCTCCCTATGTATTAATTGGCTGCATTTCACACGGAGTTGAGCTAGAGGAGAAACCTTGAGTCTAATAGTAATAACAAATAATAATTCAACAAGGAATACAAATCATGGGAACGTGAGTAAAATGTAAAGCCTTTTTGCTAGATGGACTGCAGAGACTCAGTATATCGTGGAGAATTTCATAAATCTAATGAAGCTTTCATACCTCTGGGGACAGGGCCTAAGCTGCTGGGCTTCCTATCTGTCTTGGGATCAATAGTGCAGTTAAGTAAAAATCACCTGCAAATAAAGTACACGGAGTTGGGAATGCAGCTCATCTCTCACAGAGGAAACAGAATAATAATCAAAAAGTCCAAGACAGCGAATTTCAAGCTCACAGTTTCATCTGTGACGGTGCTTTTTCTGGGATGACCCAACAATAAATCAGGAAAATGATCGTGGAGACGCAGGTAATTTCACATGTGGTAGGACCCTCTACTGACACATGACAAAAATGTGTATGAGACACAACTCCTCCCTTTTCTCCCTACCCTCACCTGCCATTTGCTGCAGTCCTCCGTGCAACTGCTCCTTGGAAACTGGCTCCTGATGTTGTTTAAGTGGAGAACGATCCTTGCTTTCTCGTTTTGGGTAAATGGTGATTAGCAGTTTTCTGCCCCTGTGACCTTCCTTGTTTACCTGATGACTAGATGCTCTGCAAAGCTTAGCTCAGGTTTAGGAAAAGGACTTGGCTCATGTTTACCCATCCCCAGGTGTTCTTGCAAAAGTCACTTAGCTTGCTAAGGTGGACATGCTTAGCCTCAGCTGCTTTTCCTTGGGACCACAAACCCTGTCCTCCCATCTGCTTGGGCAGAGCTGGCAGCCATAGTCCCAGCATGGAGGAGGAGGCCATGAAGGTGTTGGTTGATGGAAACCCTCTGGGATGGGACATGGCAGCAGAGGGAGCGCTAGGAGGTGTTTAGGGACAAGTTTCCTTCTGCTCACCCATCTCCCTGTTGGCACCTTGACTTTGGGGACTATAGCTTCAAGGCACTGGGTAAAAAGCAAGATCTCAACCAAGTCATCAAACCTGGCAGAGCTGATGGGGAAATGAGACACACAGGCTTATGTTTGTTATTACCTGTGTAGGTGCCAGTGTGGTACTTAGTAGTGAAATATCTGCAGGCACAGTCAAAAACCCTGAGGTACAGAAAAGTTCACCTCTCACTGAGGTAGGACTCATCCTTCCATTCCAGCCCAAACACAAAAATAACTCAGATTAATTACCTAGTGGCTGAGGTGCCTTATAGCACAAATTATTTTATTTCCTCTGACTGTGGAATTCCTATTCTTTCTTTCTTTCACACTGTGCAGTGTGTTAAGACCCTGACAGTGGGTCAGTGCCAAAATAATGGAGTGGGAAAAGTCCTGCTTTAGGAAAGTAAATAAAAATTTTACTTTTGCCTTTGCAGGGATGGGAGAGCTATAAATTTACTCACCTTTAAGAGATCATCACGTGGCAATGCTTTGCCTTTTGCTGAAAAGAAAAAGTTACATTCTAGAGGGTGAAAAGTAAGGGGGCTGACTGTAGTGGTTAAACACATGATATATCTCTGGGTTGAATAGTTGACAAGAACCTGTGTGATGCACAGAAGTGAAATCAGAAGATCCCGGTAAGGGAGAAATAAGCAGTAAAATGGACAACAAAGTAGAGGAGAGGTCCAGGGCATGGACAGCTTCAGGAGGCAGGCGACCATGGGGAGGACATCAGTGACAATGCAGGGACCTCCCTCTGGGCCACCTGACTTTTTTTTCCAAGTTGGCAGCTTTGATGAGAGGAGATGTTAAACTTCAACCTTCCTGTCGTCAGGAAAGAGGGAGTGAGATCTGGTTGTCTGTCCACTCACACAGACTTCTGGGGAAGAAGGAAAATGCTGCAGCAATGATGGTCCTGTATGTTTTGGACAGAGGTACGAGCTGAGCTGGGGAGGGGACAGACAGCTTGAAAAGGAGATGGAGGTGTGAAAGAGGGCTCTGCTCAGAAACCTTGCAGGTCTCACTCTTCCCTCTGCATGCTTTACCCCTCAGGGGAAATGAATATCCTCATGCTTTCATTCCAAGTAATAATCTTGTGTTGCTTTAATCACCTCCCAGGTCCTGAATCTGTAGAAAAAGAATGGATGGTTTAACACCGGCTTTGTTTCTGTTTGCTAACTGCAGAACCTGTCCTTTATGAATTATGTCTTTCTGAAACTGGAGTGAAGGATGGGAAGTTAAATGTGTCATTGATACAGGCTCAAATTTTACAGACCATCAGTGTCCCTTGGTGTGTAGGGCTGCATGTCTGAGGTTGTCAGTGAAGTGGCTGTTCACAGAAGGAAATGGGGCTTAGTCATCACTCCTTCTGCCATGAGTCTGTCTGCAGGCAGGATTTTTCTTAAAACACGCAGATTTAAAGATAACTTTTTCTCCCTCTTTTTTTTTCCCTTCGCTTTGGTTCTCAGTCTGGCACTAAAGCTCAAACATTTACAGCTTGTCACAACATACAGGGAGAGCTTGTAGGAGACTAATGACCAAAAAGCACAAGATCTGCTGGTAACTGCTTAATAACACAGTCTTTTAAAATGCTTCTCTGACACTTCCATTTTTTATTTATTGAATGTGGAGTACACGCAAATAGAGTGTCTTTGGGATTGCATGCTGAGCCCTGGGATATTCACAGATCCCAGCTATAAATCTGGAATAAGGCAACACATGCCCACTGTGATATCATTACTGTTGTAATAAACTTGGTAAGTTTCCTCTTTTCATTCTTTTCTTCATGAGAGATACTGCAGATTTCTACTACCTGATCCAATACAAGCACCTTTTGAAGACCTCAGGGCTCCCAAACTGGCAGGTTAGCCCTGAGCCATTTGTTTTCCCATAAAACTGGTAGAAATTTGGGCTCAAGTTCTCAAAGATACATAGTCACCTAACCTGTGTTAATAACAGGTGGTGACAGCTAGAATTAATTCGTGAATTGACACCAAACCCTTCCCAGCAAAAATAAATTAAAAAACATCAGAACTGGGGAGAGCAGAAGGTGAAAAATAGAATGATCATGTAGTTAAGTAAAGAGAATAATGTAAAACAACAGGACTAAGAGAAATGGAAACTGCCTGGAAATACAAAATAAATGATGTGGCATAAAATTAGAGGATAGTAGGAGAACAGTGTGTAGGACCATGTAAGGCATGATGAAGTCCTAGCTAGCAAAATTAAAGACAATAATATAGACTGGTGTAACCATGACAGAGAAGACTGATGGGGGAAGATTTAACATGAGGATTTTTTGGACTGCAGTAATAATGAAGAGAGGTGCTGTAGCTGACAGATTGAGACAAAAAAACCGTATGATGCAGAATTATATGTAAAGCAGTATGTTATTATGCCCTATCCCAACTATGAAACAGATTTAAACTTCACATCTGATCACCTCCAGAGTTTGGAAAAGTTGTCTCTGAACTCCCTTCTCTACAAACACATGAAATACCATCCAGAAAATCCCAAGCACTGACTGTAGCATTTGTTACCAGTGCCTGTGGCATGGGCTGACCTAGGTGCAGGTACAAGCAAAGGCAGGGTATGGCATTTTAATAATTCCTGCTCTGTCTCCAGGTTCTTCTCTAAGCAGATTCATTGGTCTTTCCCACTTATTTCAAAAGGCGATATGGAAAATAATGCATGAAGAGAAATCTTTGCTCAAGGAAGACCTGAACTGGGACCACGTGTCTTGGTTAAACCTCCTTTCCTTTATTATCTGTCTCTTTGCCAGCTCTGTGCTGACCAAGTGCAGTGCTGGTGATTAGAGACAGCTCCTGAAGACTTTTGGCTTTTAGTCACTTAGCCATATCCTCTCATGGATATCTCCCACCCTTACAAAAGTGAGTTGGTCCATGCTACAAAGAAGCTGCAAGTATATATTGTAGCAGCTGGAAACAGGTGACAGGATATATGTCCCACTTATTTGCACTGAGCAAGTGAATATCAGGAAAGTTAATAGTGAAATTCATGTGGAGTTTAAATAAGTAGGAAAACCCCCACAATTCAACAGGCCAATTTTCTTAAAGGGTGAAAATGATTCCAGCTAATAAAACACTTCAAGAGATAGGATATGCTCAGGAAGAACATATCCAAAAATGAATAACAGTAAACTATATATCATGTTGTAGTTCTTGCTGTTTTCCTTCAGAAAGGAACGAACTGCCAACAACATTTCAGAGGAAAGGAGAGTTGTGTCTTTGAAGAGATTACTGCTCATGTCTTCACAGGGTGGGTTGGATCATCAGAGACTGCCTCAGCTTAGAAAAAAGTGCTCAGAAATGTCACTTGGCAGCCAGGACCATTGCTGAAATTCTAAAATAAATAAGTTGCAGGAAGTAACCAGACTGAGTCTTAATGGGCCTAACTGAAAGCTCTTGCTGGGAATTGTGACAGGCAAAGTTAGCACTTGGATCTGTAATTTGTAACCCAACATGACTGTGGAATGACATTAAGGTACCAAATGTGTATTTTTGGCAGCTGTGCTCCTCTGTTACAGTTTAGGGGGCTGCAAGGCAGCTGCTTAGACATGAGTATCTGGTGCCATTTGGGATGCCTCTGGGGCATCAGCTATGCCTCCAGCTGGGTGGGTGGATGTCCCTGGGCCCTGTGTCACCTCTGCCTTTAGGAGGTCTCAGATGCCCTCAAATCACCCCTCAGGTGGCACTAGTCCTTCAGGCAACTGAAGGGAGGCCTTGGCATCATTACTGCGAGTAGCCTCCTAAGAGGACAAGTCACCAGTGCCTCATACACTTCAATCTGTTTACGCTGAAATGAGAGTGGTGAATCACTGACAGAATGGAAGGCAGCAGGTCCAAGCCTATCTGTACCACCTCCCCAGGACTCTCCCTGTCTGACATCACTCTGGCTGCCCCCAGCAAGGGGTGTTGAGCCTTTGTGCTTGTTCTCTCTCCATCACCAAGCCAACCTGTGATCAGCCAGGGAAGCGTTAAACCTGCCTCTGCCTCTCACCTTGATGGAGGAAACGGAGGAGAAGCAGCATTTGAAAAGCCAAAGGCACACAAGGTTGCTGTCTTGCTTGCTGTAAGCTGTGCATTATTAAAGGCCCACGTCATGTTTATCCAGAGCTCTTTGCTGGAGCTGCAACAGGGATACAAACGGGAATGAGGGCACAAGAAACCCTTCCCTGAGGCAGCCCCAGAGCTGTGCGTCATCTCCTCAGTCAGTTTGTGCCCCAGCTCTGATAGGATGTTGAATTTCTCTAGAGCTTCCCATGAAAGTCTTGAAAAACCTTTATTTGAGAATCAGAAACAGGCCCACCGGGGTAAGAAAACCCCCTTCGGTTACCGACAGTGCATGACAGATACGAAGAGGAGCAGGGAAAGTGGGGGGGGCAAACCATTGTTGCTGCTGCTTCATCACTGGGGCACCTTCAGCAGTTTTCAATGACCAAAACCATTTCTTCATGCTATTCCTGAATACTTAGAGAAAGCTCCTCAAGTAGGAAGAAGCTGATGTCTGTAAAACTTCTATCTCTCCTTTGCTGTGCTCTGGCCCTTGTGGATGGGTCTGGGAACTGTAACCGAGGAGAGAAGGGCAAGATATTTTCCCTTTTCAAGTGTTGATATTTGTCCCTTGTTCTAAGTTAGGTAAAGTGACCTGGGGCACTGGAGTTTCTGCCTGGAGGCATGTTTTCGAGCCAGGACTTTCCAGGTGGTCTTTCAAAGTGCCTTGTTCGGTTTCAGCTTGGAAGAGCTCACCTGCCTAGAAAGCTACAGGAAGATGAAGCACAAATGTATATTTAATGATAAAACACAACTCAAACAATGTGCCCTATAGCCTATCCAAAATATTCCATCTGAGACAATGACTGTGGGGCTTAAGGGCAGCAAAATGGGACCACAAATGAAGAAAGTTGCCATGCCCAGGCTGAGCTGTGCCTATGGTTTGTGTGCATGGTCTGAACCATTGGAAATACCAAACAGGTGGCCTTTACTCTTCTTTCTGTCTTACAGACAAAACTAAATCAGTATCTTCCTGTTTGACTCATGCTAAAAGCATGGACGTGCAACCCAGCTGCTGCTTATAAACTTTCCAAGCCAGGAAACTTGTTTTTGTGTCTGAACCTCTATTTAAAGTCCAGTATTTTCTGCTTACTTCCATTTCTCTAAATCCCAGCATGCTGTGTGAAAGGAATCAGTCTACTAACCTGTAACTGAGGTCTGCAGAGTCTATTAAATGTGCCGAATACTGGTTGGTGATCTCGCAGAAAGAAAAAGCAGAAAAACATTGAGAGGATAAAGAATGATCAGACTTGGTACTTTAAACAATTAACATTTTGAGGCCTTTTAAAATGGAAGAGAACATCTGTTAATAAAAGAAGAAAATGAGAAAACCAAAATCCCTAAAACCAATTATGTGATCAGCAGCAAAGGCTCAGATCTGTCGTACGTTACTTTGAATTTTCTAGTAACTTTTAAAATCCTGAGTGAGGAGTCACAAATGGATTTATTTGCACCTAAAGCAATTTCCAAAATGTGAAATGTGAACAGCATTCACAAAGGCAGAAAAAATAAGTGGAAGCTAGACGTGACAAAGCACACAGCATTTAGAGAGGCAGTGCTCTGGCCACATTGAAAAACAAAAAAAGGAGAAACTCCAAGTTCATCAGTTCAGCAGAACTGATGGAAAATGTAAATCAACATCCCAAATGGAAATTAGATTTTCATGTAAAACCTGAACTTTATTGGATTAAAATAAATAAATAAATAAATAAATAATTAAAAAAAAGAAGTGGAACTACCTACTGAAACACATCAAAGTATGGATTTGGTCATGGCATCCAAAGGGAAATCACAGCAAATCAGTGTCTCTGGGATGTGGCTGCACCTTTACAGACCTGCTTTCCCTACACTACAGCCATCTTCCTCCACCCAGAGAGCTCCCTGAGTTTTGGCCTCATTAGCTACAAACAGATGAGCTGCCCCAAAACACCAACAGGGCACTGGTGCACTCCCCAGGCTTTCTGCCAGGGCTTTGCTTAATGCCACTTTTTGTTTTTCTGTTGCTCAAGATGCGCATTTCTGGTAGCTACTGCTCTTTTGGGAGAAAAGAGAGCTAATTTCTGTAG
This sequence comes from Lepidothrix coronata, assembly GCF_001604755.1. NCBI lineage: Eukaryota > Metazoa > Chordata > Aves > Passeriformes > Pipridae > Lepidothrix > Lepidothrix coronata. The sequence goes on along the minus strand of NW_016690266.1, from coordinate 3,121,700 downwards.
CTGCAAAATGAAAAATATGTTCCAAACCTTAGAGGACAGAAATGTAATGGTTGTACCTTTCAGGTTGACAAGATGACCTAGAGGTGGAATCATTTGAATTAAAAATCGATTCCAGTAAGTACCAGGCAGAAGAGTCCTTGTCCGGGAAAAAGAATAAAACCAGAAAGAAGTTTCCAAACTGTTAAAAAATATGTTCCATTGGTATTTGAAAGACTGAGAGTTCAGATTTTTATTTTAAGGTGGTAGGGAAAAGGAAATATATTATCGTCAGCCCAAGTGTCTAGACAAGATGGTGAAGTTTGCTGCACAGGTACCTCACAGAAAGCCCAACTCAACTTCCAGCCTTTCCCTGTGCTGTGTCACACACTGAGCACTCCAGGGAGGGTGCATTTCATACAGCATTGAAGGTGCTGCCCTCAGCTGCTTTGACTTCATTAGCAAATAAAAAAGCTAAATTATTAGAGAAGTGTGGTTGGAGGAGGAGAGAAGGAAAGGAAGAGAGTTAAAATGTCTTAATACTGTATGGTACTACAAACCATCTGCTTTAAAATTGTTTGCTGCCCTGAGGGCTGAGTTTGCTGTATTGTGCACCCTTCGGCACTGTACCAGTGCTCTACCCTCATGGTGAAAGTGATGGACCCGTGCCTGCTGTGCTGTGCCACACTGCAATCACACAGGCCAGTGAACAGGCAATGAACAAAACTTGGCATTTGGCAGGGTTTCTCTGATATTAAGTTCACACCCCAAAAAAACCAACCTCCTGAAATATTGATTCCTTCTTCCCAGGAGATTAGGTCGGGTTAGGCTCTTCTACTATTTTCAGTTTTAAACCCCTAAATATTACATCAGGCTTTGCTTAGTGTTGGCCTTTGTGCACCACAAAGGAGGGGGTGTGTGGCTAGAAACAGCCACCGCTGCCCATTTTTACACTTGCTGGTATCTGCTATTGGCTCTGTGCACATATGAACCTTTATGTTACAAATTATAAGCTATGGCAGGCCCTGAGTAATGGCTGACCTAACTTAAGACAACACAAAAAGCAAGGAGCTGTAGAGAACTTCCTACAGAGGCTGTTTCCCAGATGATTTCAGTGACGGAAAGATGCTGTCCTGTTATTTCCCCAAGGAAGCCCAGCAGGCTCTGCCTGACGCTCCCATTTACAGGAGCTGCCTTCTGCTTAGAATGGAAATTGTGTCTTTCTGGCACTTGTTTTATTTTTATTATTTATTTTGGCTCTGTTTTCTGATTCTGCAGCTGCAGATCCCATAAAATGTAGATGCTAAATCACATTACTCACTCCTGACTAGAGGAATGCATTAAGGTGAATCCTGTGAGGGTTTTCGTAAGGCACATTCTGAAAATACAAAGAGATCTTTCATTGTAACCCCATTTTCCTTAATTCCTCCAGAGATATCAAAACTCCATTGAATTATAAATACAAACCACAATGTGATTGTGTCTGTAGACCCACAGACATCAGGGCTTGGAATTCACATCTCCTCTTTTACACAGTTGAAGTCCAGAAGGTCAAGTTTGTAGCCATGGCCATCACTGGCTCTGCAAACCCCGTGGCTCTGGAGCAGTGGGTGGGATTGCATGAAAAGGTGGCGAAGAAGGAGAGATGGCTAAGAGCGGTGCTTTTAATGCCACCTCTTTACCATCACCCAGCCTTTGTTTTTTTGCTCTTACTCTCCGTTGTAAATAGCAATTTTAGCTAAGCTATTATTAGCTATTCATGGTCTTTTTGTCTTGAACGAACTGGACATACCGGCACTACTGGAAAAAAAAAAAGGATAAGGCACTTGTAGAAGTTCTGTGATGAAAAAATATGATACATATGGTGGTTCAAAAAAGGAAATTTCTAAAATGTTGAACAGCTGAAGTTGTTTTCAGCTTTACAATTGCTCATTTCACACCTCCTCATGGACAAATGGGTATTGGAACACAGCAAAGGGAGCTCTGATTGCACCACACATCAGCAAAACCCCTGGGTTGCATGCCTTGCTTGTTTTACTAATCATGCTACCTGCACAAGAAAATACCTCAAAAAATGTAGAGGAGTGTAAATACTGTTGTACTACACACACCTAACTCTCATGAGAGAGGAGAGATGGCTGGAGCTGATCCAGAGGGATGCAGGGAACAGCTGCACTCTGCAGCTACAACCCTGGGCAGGTCCTCAGCTCACTGTCACGGGGGGGACAGGTCACCACTTCACAGAATCAGCCTGGGAAAAATGCAGATGTTACACAGGGTATTATTAGAGTGTAAAGCTACAGAGCTGCATGAGGAGTTGCCACCTGCCCAAACTGGCTTTGGGATTGGTGGAGGGGAGCACCCCCAACATTAGTGCACTTTGTCAAAGCAAATATAACAACATGGACTGTAAACCCATTGCTGGTGCAAAGTGGGAATGAACACAAGGATGGGGATATCTTTTAAAGTCATGCAGATCACTTGGGAGGCAGGGCTTATTTGGGCAAAACGCATTTTAATCTGATTTTAATGAGCCTTGTATTTTAAAAAGGATGTTGAAGAACACTATTGGGGATGTAGAAAAAAAAGCTGTACACAGAATTTCAGCCTGCAGAATTGTTTAGGCCCCATCTGAAAGTAGCAGCCTTAAGGAGTTTAAATTTTTTAGATTACCAAAAAGGAAATGGAGAGGTAACTTGATTACAGTGGAAATCCACATGGGAAAAGTAATGCTTACTATAGAGTTAAGTGGCTCAGTTTAAAAAAAGGGAAAAAACCCCATGAATAGCACAAAGCTAAAGCCAAATAAATTAAAATGAGAAATCCAGCACAGGTTTTAGCAGTGAGGATGATCAATCACTGGAACATATTACGAAGTGAAGTAGCTGATTTGAAGTCTCTCAATGTTTTCAAATTGTGAGCAGCTGTCTTAGGCCCAGAGTGGCATCTTTGGTTAAATAAAGTAGAGCCCAGTGACAGGATGAGGAGCAATGGCCATAAAGCAAAGTAAAAGAAGTTTTATCTCAGCATGAGGAAGAACATCTTTACACTAAGGGTGGCAGAGCACCGGGACAGCTGCTCAGGGAGGTTGTGGAGTCTCCCTCTCTGGAGACATTCCAAACTCACCTGGATTTGTTTCTGTGTCACTTGCTCCAGGTGACCCTGCCTTGGCAGGGAATTTGGACTGGATGATCTCCACAGGTCCCTTCCAACCCTTACAAGACCCATGCACCTCCTGCAGCTCTCTGTGGCTCCCTGTGACACCCCATTCTGCTGGATGCATTCTTGGGCACAGCTCCTGAGACCTCCCTGGCTCAGCTAGCCCAGGGCTTGTTCGGAAACAAGTCTGGGCTTTACCTCACTGTTGCAATGCTTGCCACTTTTTCTGGGTTTGTTAAACACAATTGTGTTTCAAATATTGCACAGAAATTTAGACTGGAATTCTCTCTGGCAGAAAACACACCCAAATGCACTGAAAAAGAGAGATTCTCACATGCAAGGCAAGAACTGACAACTTCCATCATTCCTCAGATGCAGTGCTACATTTACATTGTTGGGTGAAGCTATGCAAGGAATTAAGTGCCAGAGCCATCCTCCCACAGCCCAGCACAGAGTCCATTATGAAATCTCATTGACTCTCTGGAGAACACTCAGAGCACAGGCACGAAGATGCTGCATTTAGAAAGATAATGGATAAAGATGAAATCAGTTTTTCAGACGAGTCTTCCCTTTCCATAGGGGCTGTCTTTATGGTTTCAATGATGTAGAATAAAAAGAAAGAGTATTCACTTCCTAATGAAATGAAAAATTTCATTAATTTTAGGATATTCATTCCTTTAAGAGCTCTGCTCCTTGAGTTCATTAACTCCATGATTGTGGCTTGTGCTGATGCTGCCCTGCAGTCCTTGCCAGGATTTGTTTTCTGTTCCTTGGTCCAGGCCAAGACACAGATATTTTGCCAAGCCCAACATAATGCCTGCAGTTCCCAGGTAGATATGCAGAGATATCTCCTATGGAACGATGAGAGAAATATCCTCTGATATTCTCAGCTGTTCAATCTGGCTGACTCCTGTAGCAATTACAAATCTCACCCTGGTCCTGCAAACCATCCAGAGCTTGATAATTTGTAAAACTTTCAAGGAAAGTCGTGTAAGTTCATTTCCTTTGAACCCAGTGAGATGTGGCAGCAGTTCCAGCTGAGTTGCTAAGGATGCCTGTGTGCAAGTGCTCTGCAGGACTGTGGAGCAGCTTTGTGGGGCTCCTGCAGAGTCTCAGTCATGCAGAGCCCCATTAGCCACGGTGAGCATTGGCTTTCACCTTATTTGATGTAAGCAGCCGCCCGTGTGTATGAGGTCTCAGCAGCAGCATGAGATTTGAAGAGTTTTTTTATTTACGGCATCAGGGGTGGGCCATGGAATGAGAATAAATACTTTAATTACAAGAAATGATTTGTGAAACTCTTTTCTATGTAGTCAAAATGATGAATAAACAGTTGTGTAGAAGGTGTTACAGCAGTAAAAGTGAACTGTTTGTCATCTTTTTTTTCTGCCCCATTTGTCTTAAAACATTTAGCATTCTTGGGTCTACATGGTTCTTTATGAGCAACAGTTACACAATTTTTACCTTATTTACCTTCAAGGGATAACAAATTTTCTGTGGTAGAGATATGCCCACCTGTCAGTTGATTAATATGTTTGCATAGCTTTGCATTTTGGAAAGTGTCTTCACTTTAAAATTCTGCAGAAAATAATCTTTAAGAATCAAAGGAAATAACATCCTGGACTGAAACATGCTATTCTCCCCTAAGCAAAAACATAACTTCATTGAGTGGGCATTTTACTGCCACGAGATCAGCAGCATCTGGCCTTTTGTATTCAAAGTAAGTGTCATGGGATATGCATGTGAAATTTTGCAGTATTTTTTGACTTTGTTTTCTAAAACTAATAAATTATGAAAATGTGCTTCCAGGAAGCTAGACTTTGATCTAAAGAAAAGCTATCTTGGCTAATAAAGCCAAAGGAAACAGCACTAAAGAGTATAGAATCTGCTGATGAAGAAATTTTTTTATTTATAAATATATAGCTCTGTTTGTCTATACATACACACAAATTTCTCGATGTACATATAATAGATATTTTCTATTCTTGTTCCATGAATGTTCAAAAGCCAGGAATTATTCAAATATGTTCTTCTGGTTCCAAACCACTGTGATTATTTGTATTTTCCTAAACAACACATTTATGAGAACTTGCCCCCTTCCATCAGTTATCTAGAGTACAGTGATTCAACCTGTGGAAAAAAGATGATCTGAAAATCAAACAATGATCTAAAATCTAATGGTGGGAAGAGTATCTTTGCTTGTAAAATTGCTGAATAGTAAATGAGATTCGTGACTGACAAGCTGCTCCCTGAACAAAGATGTGACAGGAAGAGGAGTGGCAGTGGGAATTTGCATAGTCAAGGTACAGCACTGGGAATGACAATTAAAAAATAACCAGATTTTTTTTTACAAGCACTCAAGGCAAGTGAAGGAAGGAGTTTTTTAACTACTTTGAGGTCCAGAAAGTAGTGGGCAATAAAGCCATCGAATGAAATGAAGGATAAGTGTGCCGGTGGTAGAAGCCAAGGTAAGCACATGGATGGATCTCAACAACAAACAAGCAGCATCATCTGAAGGGAAGACTGGGATTGATGAAACACTTTATGTGAAGGAACAGACTGTCCAGGCACACAGACTAAGGTTCCAGAAGAAAGCTGGAGTCAACAGGAGAAGAACTTGTGTTGCTTTGATATGATCAGCACAAGGTACTTATTTAGAGTAGGATGGTGAAAGGCAGTTTTTTGCAATTATGATCACAAAAATGTTCTTGGGAAGGCAAGAAAGACAAAGAAGATAATAAAGAGGATGAATAAAAGACAGCACACTTTCATTCTCTCCAACAATTTGTAAGATTTCTGCATGGAAAACAATTCTACAGAGAAAGGTATTCTGGAGGCATGGCTGTTCCTTACGGAATTGAGAGCAAAGTTTCCTGCTGTGGAGAAGGGGTGGGAAGTTGAACTTTCAGGTCACCTTTTTAGTGACCTGAAATTTTAAAATGAATTGTTATAGAAAGTGTAAAGCAAGTGACAAATGATGCTTATAAAAAGGATCTTTGAGTCACACAGAGTTATCCCCCAGCAGTTCTGCTATCAGAAAATCACAAACATCATACTCTTGCACCTCTCCTTCTCTCCTCAAATACTGCAATGTGCAAGGAGGAGTGTGGAATTTAAAATGTCTGGAGTGGTGTGTGCACAGTGCTCTGGGCAGGGCTCACTGGTGTAAGTGTCTCTGTCCTCAGTAATATGAAGTGGACCTGTCCCAGGGAGTACAGGGCTACTAAAAGTGAGATGTATGAGCAAAGAGTGAGGTGCTGTACCTGTGTCCTGTAGAAGGATCAATGAAATGCCTCAGCCCTAAATATAGCTGAAAAAAAATGTGTGAAGAGAAAGATACTGTTTCCATGGATATGACAGATAAAGGAAGAAGTGGACTTAAACTGAAGCAAGTGGGACTCAGACATTAGAAAATGTTTGTACTTCTGGGCTAGCTAAGCATGATCCTCATGCCCTCTGAGGATTCTCTGAGGATGCTCCAAATACATCATAGTGTACTAAAATACATCCCAAGTCAGACTGGCAACTAGCTAATCTGTCACACTCCCTTGGTGAAGGAGTCATGGGCAAGGATTTTCTTCTTCCTTCACATCTCTTTCATTTGAACCACGGTGAAAAAGTCTGTAGAACTTCCACTGCTAAGGTTTAAAGGACAGATTAGGCAAATTTGCCAGGATTTTTTCTGCCTGTGTGGGTTTGATATGTGGTTTCAATCCCAAGTGAATTTCTTCAGTTTTCGCTGCAAACTTTCATATTTTCCTACCAATCAGAAATTCTAGGAAAAAACCCAAACATCCAAATAAAGAAGGCTCTTTTCTAGCCTCAGTTCCACCCCTGCAGCAAGAATTTGGAAGCTGTTGGAGCCTGACTACATTCAGCACTCGTGAGACTTTCTAACTGCAGTGCTGGAAAGCCATTTTCCTGAGTGTATGGCAGAAATGAAAAAGTCTTGGAAAGGCTGACAGGACTTGGAGATAGCATCCCTTTTCAGAGGAAATATGCCTTGTGGCAGATCTGCCTTAGATCTAAGGATTCTGGCAAGGTTTCCCTGGAAATCAGCCCAGCTCTGGGAGCCAGGCAAAGATTCGGCAAAAGTCCTGAGCTGAGCTCAAGATGTTTAGAGAGAAATAATTCAGCCTCCATGGCCATAGCTGTCTTCTGATGAATATTTCTGATAAAACTTTTACGGTTTGTGGCATGAGCTGTTTCTCGCTGCTGATCTCAGAAGTGCATTATTTAACAGCATTGAATTCCCTAGAAATCTGGTGATTTCTGATATGAAGAAAGACCCCTGGGCCACTGAAGAACTACAATGGATGTGCTCCTCAGTTTTGCACAAAAACGCACTCTGAGATTTCTGAAATACAATTTCCCAGAGGTGGCATTTCTGAGGGGCCCAGCTGTGCCCTGTGATGGGGCTGTGGCAGAGACAGCAGGAACCTCCTCACAGGAGTCCCCACAGCCAGCACCTGGACAGGAATAACCAGCCCAAGGCTTGACTGAAAACATTTGAACTTTCAATCTCAAACATCAAAACAAAGGGTGACAGGTGAGCGAGAGAGCCAACAGCTGGCTATTGCCAGGAGTAAGTCCTCACCTGCCCACACCTCCCACCCTGTGTTGTAAGTTGATTTTTATTATTTTTTTACTTTTCCCTCCAGTGTTTTTAATTATTTGATGACTCATAGCCTCCCTTTATTTTGGGAACTGAATTTAGGAAAGCAACACTCCTTTTGCATCCATGCCTGTGGCTGTGGGAAGCTGGGGGCTCTCCTTCCCCGGCTGCCACCCCACACCTGAGGGGGTTTCATGGTCGCCCCTTCAGGGCTGACCCAGCGGGTCTGTGCCCATCCCAGCAGCACCAGGGCTGGCTGGGCTGGCACAGGGGAGGACGGTATGGAGTGGGACAGACATTCATGAGCCCCTCTCAGGCAGCTTTTTGTGTTAATCCCTGGGAGGTTGGCAGCAGGGGCTGGAAAGGCAGCGCTGCCTCAAAGTGGACAGGTGAAGGGGTGCATGTGTGTGCTTTGGTGATCTCTCAGTTCCACTCCTTCCTTTGGGTGGATCTCTGCATTACAGCATGGGGCAAGAGCTTGCAAGTCATGGAAGAGGTGACTACTTCAAACTTGCTCAGCTTCTTTCAACTTCACATGCAATGCAGTGTTTCTCACTGATGCTAGTGTCGTATTCCAAACAAAAAAAAAGGCCACAAAAATGATTAGAGAATATCTTTGTCAGTCAAATATGCCTGTCCATAATTACAAAAGGTTCACAACTAAAATGACTGTTGGGAAAGTATGGCTGAAAGGTAGCAATTAAGTATTTTAAATTTTAAATTTGTATTAAAAAATTATCTGTGGGAAAAATTGAACCTTAATTTATTTCATGAGTTGTATGGAATCGAAACTTTCAGATACTTTCTGTGCTTTCACAGGGAAGATGGTACCATTGAATGGAAGGAGATGGCTCGGTATCACAGCTAGTCTAATTAAACTCTACATTTTTTCTAATGTTGGATGCGGTCTAACATCCAGACCAAGTGATGTAATAATTTATCATAAGTATGGGCATTTCCAGTAAAATAGCAAACTTAATAAACCACAATTACTTCTTGGCATTGGAACTGCTGTACTGAAAATCATTATAGCAGTCATTGATTTCTGTCTTTAAAAAACTTGCAGTATTTGTTTAAAAAGTAAAAACATTGGCAAAACAATTCACCTGAAAAATGTTTGGGTTTTTTTCTATATGATATTGTGGTAGTGGTAAAAGAAGTTGTGGGTCTGAGTGACTGCAGTGTGGTCCCAGTTCTGCATAGACCAGGGCAGCAATTTTTTTCATAAAAAGCTGGAAAAAACCAAGATGCCATTCAATTAGAAAATACTGTAATTGGTAACAGCCTTTTAGCTTATTCCTTTTTGTTTTTACTTGGGTAATTGTTCTTTCTTAAATGCTTTGTTTCTCTAAGTAGTCATTGTCTACAAAACATCTTCAGCTTTGATCAAGTGTTTGGTTTAATTTCAGTTGTGGTCCTGTGCAGTGAGGTGCTAAATAAACAGTTTTAAATAGAAGTCAGTGTGAAGATGCATAATAATAAAATCAAGATTCAGAGTGCATGAATCTAGATATGAAATCTATAAATTACAGCTTCACTTGTTTAAGGGAAGCAGAGATTTTATGTTAAGGTATCCACATTTTTTACATATGTTATTCTAAAATGAGTGAAACTGTTTCAGGTCTGGTACCATTTGAATGCCATTATCGTGGGGATCTCAATTCTGCAAACACCTCTGCCACTGAGTACTGCAGGATTTAAGCACATGCTGGTTGCTAGCAGGCACCTGCTGTGAGCCTTAACAGTCCTGAATTTCCTTTCTATTAGTGACACAGTGATTAAGTTACCCATACCAAAATTCCCTCTTGATCATATCTTACCAGATAAATGTGTTTTGTGCGCTAACCGGGCGCGATAGCAAAAGCACTTTTTGCTGTAAGACTCTTCTTCCTTCAATGAAAATGGTGTATTCATCTAAAAGCAGTTCTGGAGAGAAGCTTCTGTCATTTCCTCTTTATGCTTTCAGAGGCTGCAGATAAATGTAGCTGTAAATGCTTTTATTTTGTGATTTTAATGAAAGTGATGGCCCAGGTATCTGTACTCCCTGAAAGCCTCTGTAGCTCCTTCTGGCTGGTGAAGCAGTTAGCACTTCCCTGGTCCTGGAGCAGTCCTGGGAAGGTGGGATGATAATGAGATTGCAGTGGAAAAAGGAGTTTACTAGACTGCTTCAGGAAAACACTTTCCTTCTGAAGTTATTAACCAAGAGATTGAGAGGACTCTACTTATCCAGCAGGGACACAAGCAGCAACTGGTATTTTTTCTAGTGGTGTGTGGGTGCACCTGCACTTATAGGTTGGCTTCTCAGTCTGGTAGGATGAAGCAGCGAGGAGCCCTGAGTCATCTGTAGATACTTTCCCTGAGTTTCTTTAAAAATAGGAAGGGAGGGGGAAAAAAATATTGTTCCTAAGTGGTTTCTTGGAATTACTTCTGGTAGGGACCAGATTGCAATTACAGATGTGCTGAACGCAGTGTCAGCTCTCTTGACAAATTCAGTATTTGTGCTGCTGTCCACAGTATCTATTTCAGACAGCTTGAGCCATAAAGTGTTCTGGCTGTAAGATTGAGAGCATGAAGAGAGACTGCAAGTGCTGACAGAGCCTTGGGTTTGTGTTCCTCACGTGCCTTCACACTGATTGCTGTAATGAGGGAACCAAGCAATTTTAAAATCAGGGCAACACCAATTTATACTTTTTTCCTGCCAGCTCTATGCCTTTCTGTAGACTGAGTAAAAATTGAAGCTTATAACTTCACTCCGCAGCTGTGCTGTTCACTCTTTATTTGCATTCTGAAAGAGTAATATTGATCTGAGGACATTATTCTAATTTCAGTATTTTCTATCACATTTTCCTGGCACCCAATTGTTTGATTAGATTTTTTTTGACCATTGCTGTGCCTGGAGCAAAGAGTTTCATTGAGCTACTCTGGATGATGCTTTGTGAATTTAGAGTTGTGCAGCACATACAGGCAGCTCTTGCAGACTGTATTGCTTGAATTAGGCAACACTGATACTTATCATCTAGCCTATGTGAATGAAAGGGATAGCTAAGCATCTGAAACCTGGCTTCCAGCAGAGACTGTTCTGAAGCGGTTTTCAGAAATGGTAGAGGAAAGGAAAGTTTATGCTTTGTAAAAGCCAGTTAGAGAATTTTAACTAATCGCCACTGACACCACTTATTTGGTTTCTGCACTGCTTACGGCTTTATGAAAACCTTGTCTTGCAATTAAGGTCGATCCAATCATGGGGGAAAAAAAATGCCTGACTTCATGAAACTTTTCATGTGACTTTTTTTTTTTGTCCTGAAAGCAGGTTTGAAGTCTCTAATACGCTTAGAGCAGGAATTTCTGAAAGATCCCTCAGCACTGAGGCTTTTCAGGCCTCCAGAAAACAACCCCGTAAGATCAATTCTCCTGGCAGTGAACTGGTTTCTAACATGGAGCTATGCTTGGCATGATCCTGGCTTCATTTCCAAGCATGAAGTAAGCAAGAGTCAGCATCCTTTGCCATGCAGCAGCACCCTTTCTGCTCTCCTGTGTTACTCCTGAAATGGTTTCTGCAGGCTGCACGACTGACAGAAGAGGATGGGACAGCATTTGGTGTCAGTCAATAGCCAGTAACTCACCTGATGTCAAGTGAGTTGTTGCAGAGCAATAAATAACAACTTAGAGCAAATGCAGCCTCAGCTGAATTGCAGTTGGGAAAAGGGAATGATTGGAGGGGAAGTATCTATCAGAGGTCAAATAGCCCTCTCATCAAAACATTTTTTTTTGAATGCACTCAGAACCTCTACATGGGGTGATGCTGCTTTAGATGTGGTGGGAAGGGTGTGAAATACAGAGGAGTTTTATGTCCTGGGACATGGAAAAGGATGAAAAACTAATCTTTCACTGCTTTGGCTTTCATAGGTGCAAAATGGATGTCCGGGTAGCTTGGTGCTGACCTGAAACACACTGTGCCTTGGGTGGGGGAGGTCCAGATGCCTGAGTCAGGGGTGCAGATCGAAGACGTGAGGTGGTGCAACGACTCCCCATCATGAGGAATGTGGGTGGGGTTTGGCTTCTGGTTGTGTCCTCTCTCCCCTTAACTTGTGCCTGCTCTGGTCCTTGCTGCATCTCTTTCTGCAGAAAAGCAAAACCAGTACAGGGAAGCAGGTAGTGGTCTCTTAATTTCAGTTAAACAGTAAAGGTGAAGGGTGAACCTCTGAAGCTGGAAAAGGGAGGGGGGATCTGCACACTATAGTGAGGCAGGGGGAGGTTAGAGAGGGTGGAGAGCAATGTTGCTTTGCTGTATTCGGGTAATACATAGTTAAATGAGCTCTACTGCCTGTGAAACCTTTGCTAAGCACCTGGTGTGTGAGACTCAACAGATCTGAAAACCATGGAGGAGCAAGGAAAAATGCTCTTATTTCCTTATTAACTCCAGTCAAACGTGGAAATTAAACTCATACTTGTCAAAGAAGTAAAAACGGTTCTAATTTAAAAATAATTGCCTGTGAACCTTAAAACTACTGAAACACTGCTTTTTCCACCTTTTTCGTTAAGGACCATTTACAAGTTTCATTCATTGTTATCCTCAGGTTTGTCATTGTTTTCAGCCTGGACTGAGTTGAAATTTGTGATATGCTGGAACTGAAATTTCTAAATCCTTCCTTAAAGTGCCTTACCTAATGAGATGTATCTTTCAAGTATCATATATACTAATGTGTAGAGATTGACTAAAACTCAGAGCATCGTTATCTGAGATATTTCAACATTTAGGATGTAATTAGGAATATGTGCTAAAGTTTAGCTATGTCTGTGACTAGTTATAATCACCTGTTCAGTACATGGGTAAGGATGTGAGATAAAATATATAGACCAAAAAAGTTTGGTTGAAAACTGCCTTGCAAACAGCAGTTAGTTACGAGCGTTTTGTTAATGCCTCATTTTCCCATAAAACTACTTCATTTAGAGGTTGTTCTCTTCTGCTTTTCTATTGGCACAATCAAATGTCTTTCAGTCGAGTTGCCCTCAGCCTGTACCAGTCAGTATAGAAATGAGCCACATTACTGAGTTCTGTCTACGTGGATACCTTTTCTGCTCCTTTAGCCCTTGTGTGATGTATGTGAGCTAAGCCTTAGCCTGTAATTGGCTTACAGTTGACTGTGCACACAGGCTTGTCCAGAGAAAGGTATGTTGACCTAAGGGATGTGTTCTGGGGACCTGCCTTCAGGAATTGGAGTATGAGAAAAGACATACAATCCTGGTTTTGTTACTGAAAAGCCTACAGAGAAGTTTAGTACAAATAATTCAAAGTTGGTGAATTGTTTTTTACCTTGATACAACCTTTCACATGACTATAAACTAGTAAACATCTTCTAAATGCCACTAGTGAAGACACTGAATGAAAGTCATAATAAAGCCTGTTCTAAGGCTGTCTGGGATGAAGTTGATTTTCTTTATAGGAGCCTGTATGGTGCTGAGTTTTGCATTTGTGATTAAAACAGTGTTGATAACACACCAATGTTTTAACTACTGCTGAGCAGTGCTTACATCAAGCTCTTCTGTTTCTCACAGTGGTTTTTGGTGCCTGGCAACAAAAGGGGTTGAGGTAATGATGAATTTTCATCTGTGTGCTCAGATGCATCTGCAGTTGTTACACCTGATCAGTCAGGGCCCAGGTTCAGAGATGAGAGGGTAAGGAAGCCCAGCATCAGAGCTGTGTCATGGGACTATTTTAGGATCAGTGGGATGGGATCCAATCTGTTGGAGCTGGGAGGTGGGATGGGCCCCACAGCTGTTGGGGTTGTGAGACAGCCCCAAAAGTAGATGTAGCATGTATTTGGGCATTAAAGACCTGCTCTCCAAAGACTGTCATAGCACCTGGGGGGCTCCTGGTTTGGGTGGGCAGGACTTTGTTGTCCTGCAGCACTGGCAATGCCATCATCCTGATCCTTACCTGCTCCTGGCTCTCCTTATGTGGCTGAGAAACAGCAGATTTTCCCCGGAAGCTCTGTCTGACATGAGTTTACATACTCACTTGCTTCTAAACACTCATGTGAACTATGGATACCTGTTCAAGGTAAAACACAGTTCTTCAAATGGCACCTTCTAAATGATGGCATCTTTGTTAATAAAGTACTGAAATAGGATTGTAGGGCTGCAGAGATGCACAATGAACATACCAAAGCTTTGTGTGAAGTAGATGGTTGTAAGAGACTAGTAATGCTGGTGGAAGTATAAAATTTTAAAAAATGATTGTTATTTCCCTGAAGAAACCTGATATGAATCATCTCGTTGATATTCTAATGGACTTATATGGTACAAATATTCTGATTAAATCAGAAGAAGCATAATGGCTTCATTATCAGTTATATTTTTGTTCTATTCTAATTCATCCATCTATCAAAAATGCTCAGTGAAATAGTAGAAGGGCACTCATGAGTTGCAAAATAGATTAATTTCAAATTCTAATGGACAGGAATTGATCTAATCCTCACACCAGGATTCTTGGAGAATTAAAAGAGCAACTAAAACCCACTCAGAAGTCAAATGATTTACTTTTTGGACACTGACAGAGGTCAATAGCTACAAAATACAGAGAAAAATCTTTTCCCCTGCTCTGATTTTAAGGTGTTTGTTTACATGCGAATTGTCTACACAAAAAACCTCCAACTTCTTCCTTACAATAAAGCTGTGCTCTCCCTACTCCAAGCTTTAGAACATTCTGTTCTAGTTAGACAGAAAACCGAGAATCACAGAAACCATGTAATTCCATGTGAAGCTAGAACAGACATGAGATTGTGTCTTGTCATGGATGAATGCAGAATTTCAGAGCATAAAGCCCCCAGGGAACCTTAGGACCTGGGTTTCAGTTCCTGAAGTGCTCCATGTGGGAAGTGCCTGGGAGATGCCTGCAAAAGAAAGGCCAAGAGAAGTGCCTGGCTGTGGACAAACACCTCAAAATGTGCAGAGAACCTCATGAAGGGTTGGGATTCTGGGCATTCGTCCTCTGCTGGTGGCAAGTCAGAGGGGCAATCAATGTACTTCTTGGTTTCTTATGTGTGGTACACCTGGGAAGTCCTCTCCAGTATATCTGCCTTTGCTCATGTGATCTTAATCCATATTGTTAAATTTTAATGGTTTTCAACAGTCGTCACCCTGTTTTCTACAGGGTAACCTGACCCTCTACACAGTAGGTGGGATTTTTAGAAACTTCCTCTCCTTCCTTCACTGTTCTCTGGCTTGTCTCAGCCTCAAGTCACCTCAATTTGTTTCCCCAACCAAAAATGCATTTTTTTGCATTCCTGTGAAGTTGGTTTTGGCTCCCTTAAACTCTTCCCTCCCATCAACCATCTTCTCCCACGGAAATCCTTGCGCCTTTTCACATGTTACCTACTACCTGCTCTAGGCAGGGACCCCACAGGCTCACGTACCAGTAGGTCCTTCTCTCTGCTGGCAACATGCTCCTAACCTTCCCAGGTAGAGGACTGCTGGTGGACCTGCCTTGTCCTGCAGGCAGGTTGCAGACTGGCCTCCAGGTGAGCCAGCTCCTCTCTTGGGAGATATCCGAGCTTGCTGTCAGCAAGTCAAGCTGGAGTGAAGGGGAAGATCTCCAGCATGTGTGTGCCTGAAAAGCAGTGGAAAGGGAAACAGGCAGTCAGCAATTGAATCAAATTTGTCTGAGGTTCCTCGAAGTTCCCTTCTTGCACTTGTGAATGTCAAAAAATATCAGTGAACTTTATTCCCTTTTGACAAACTAAATAGCAGCTGACAAAACCTGTTTGCACTTTTCAAGCTGTTCTTTTAAATGTTGTGGAGAGCAGGCAACTGCTTCATGGTAGGCATTCTGGTAGCTCTGCTTGGCCATGGCATAGTTACATGTCCATCAGAACTAATGAAAGTTCCCATTTCTACCTCATCCACAAATGCACAACATTCACCTGTGTGGTTGCAGGCTTTTACCCTTGTTACTCTTATCTCTCACCCTTACTTCAGTGCCTGTTACACTCATTTGCAATTACGGTGCATAGAACTAATGTAATTATTTTGTAGAACAGATTAGTATCTAACACCTGCTGTACTTCTAGTTTAAATAACTGCCTTAAAATTATTCATGAGGACAGTAATTTGCTGATGCTTCTCTTAGGGCTAATTCTTGCTTTGGCAGTGCAGGTAGTATGTTTGTTTCTTTTCTTAGGACTGTGCTTTCTGTTGTTTATAACTTTGTCCAACTACCAGTCCTTTAGTGTGTCAGAGACATATTTTTCTTAGGAATGCTTTAACGGAAATGTTGACTCAGAACAAAGCTCAAGGAAAAAAATTGTATTTTTTGATTCATAAAAAATTCTTACAACAATTTTAGCAGGTGTCTTGGTCATCTGCCCGCAACAGAGCATAGGAAAGGTCAACCTTTTATATGAAGAGATCTAACCTCAGTCAGTAGCAGGCAAGATGTTGAAGCAAACCCTAGTGTAATCATAAACCTTCCTGGAATTGATTTGTGTGGTGTAGCTAAGTAAGTGTTCCGTTATCTGAATAAGTGTTTCTAGTTGACAGGGTCCCAGCCCCGGGGGTCATGATCTCCTGATTCTACATTACTGAAAAAGTAGAGTGAAGGCAAGAACAAACCAGATTAGAGCTCCTCCTCAAGCAGACTACCATTCTGGCATTAATACACTTGAAGAATATATATTTATGAGAGTTAAAACTCAGAAAGAATTTTGTAGTGAGAGTTTTCTTCTTTCTTCACACCAGATATGATTTTGCAAGTTGCACCAATAATTTCTCGATGGGTTTTTGGATATGGCTGTATAAGTTACAATTTTTCTTCTACTTGTAGCACTTTGGAGTAAAAAGTGCTGCCACTTAAAATTTTTCAGTGCCCTTTTACTGAGCTCATACCATTTCAAATGACATTTCCCAGGTAGCATGGGAACAAATCATCAGCAAGGCAGTCATGTTTAGCTGCTCATTAATGAAATCAGTGTTCTGAAGCATGGATTGGCAGAATGAACAAAGCTAAAGCAATTACTAAACTCTCTGCAGAAATGTGTAGAAAATTGAGGGTCTCATTTAAATTGTTAACATCTTACCAGTACTAGATTTGAACCCAGAAACAATTAATTTGATCATCTGACATACATACTAATTATAATTATGCTGAAACAGTTGAGAAGAGACTTATCTTCTCATTTGGTGGGAAAAGGAGGTAGGAAAATAATATACTATGTAGTTGCTGGTGTATTGAATCACTTGCCCTCTTAGCATCACTTTCCCCTCTAGGTGGGAGGGAGAGCACACAGTGGAAGAGCAAAGGGAGGATACGCAGGAGATGACACTCTGCTGCACTTCACTGCCTGTGCCTCAATTGCTGTCACCAGCGGTGGCCTCTGAGCAGCAGGGCTTGCTCATCAAAGACAGCTCATCAGCAGCTGTGAGCCTTTCCCTCATGTGGGAGTTGCATGCTCACAGTTACCAATCCCAAGTCCCTTCCAGGAGAGCAGGGTAGGCATTACTAATGTCTCACACCACACCAACCAAGTCATTAATTTTCTGATTAACAGCAGTTCTTACAAAAAGAGACTAAACTGTGCATTACTCTCAACATAAATCTAGTGCAATGGTACTAAATTGGGCAGGAGAGAGTAAAACAGCCTGAATGAAGCTCATACCTTGCTAACAGGCCAGTTAGACAGACAGGCCATAACTTTTGAACAGTCTGAAACAAATCTGTGTCATATAGCTTCCAGAATGCCTACATTATCTATTGCTTAATCAGTAGTTGTGTAAGAAATCACTGTGGTTATTGGAGCATAGGAAACAGCTTTACTGCTTCCATTAGGAAGTACCATTATGCTATAGCAACACATTATCTTCATAAATCATTTGAACTGGGAATATATTTGTCAGGTTTCAAACAGATTGTGTAATTATCACATAATTTTATTTCAAGGGTTCATAAGAGGGAATTAGATATGACATTTGGTAATATAAACAGTGCACTTGACTTGCATAGCAGTAAGCCATAAATGTTTAAAGAACTTGGCTCTAAAGGATTTTTATAATGCTGTTTGACAGCAGGTTCTCAGAATTCATATTGTGCATATAACATATATAAGAGCAGCTTGTGAGGCATTGGATCAGTGATGATATGTGACAAATGTTGCAAGGTGAGCACAAGTGCTTTGCAGTGTGTCAAAGCTGCCAACATGTTGCCCATGATGGTTCTGGTGGAAAAAGTTAAAAGTAAAAAAAGAGACTCAGGAAAGGTTAGAACTCTAAAATTTCCTACATTTGTTACAGAGAAACTCTTAAATGTGGAAGATTCAGAAATAAGAGAGGGATTTAACTGGTAGTACAGTGGCACTGTTAATGATGCCTGTCAATGTGTTAATCTTACTTTGTATATTAGACATGTTTTGCAGAAATACTGATACAGCAAAAGAACCAGTGATATGTCATGTCCAGCTGTATGACAGGTGCTGCTGACGCTGAGCAGCATTCAGAATCTTTATTCCTGTGAGTATTACGGTCTTTCATTTATTGTATCTTCAGTATCATCAGGAAATCTAATATGGCATATGGAGGTCTTGTAATTTCATTTGTTTGCTGAAGTTTAGTAGTTTACTTGATTTCATAATTACTCAGTTTGTTCTTCTGCAAAATGAACGTGAAATCTTTTGCTTCCTGCAGGTGCCCAGAGAAGCTAAGCTAAGTGAAGTCTTCTGATAACTACAGTGCAAATACAGTCTTTGTTTCCACAACACAACAGTGCTGTATGGCAGGTTGACAAAGGGAAAAGTTATGTCTGGAAACAGTAAGGACTTTCCACAGCTCCCAGGCTAACTATGAGGCTGGATATCCACGCTCTTTACCAAGCACATCCTGCTTTCTGATTACTGTATTTCATTGCTAAGTTGGAATGTACTATTTTTCCAAAGTAACAGTTTTCTCGTCATATTCTCCCAGCAGTCTTTTAAATCTGTGAGCCATAACCAGGGAGCTGCTGGCTCTGAAATTGATGTGCTTTTCTGAAATGTAATGATAAATTGGTTATTTTTTTAATAATCTGAAAGTGGGAATTGGTATTGAGATGAACATCTGTTGTTGGACTGCACCCACTGGAGTGACAGCAGGGTGCAAATAAAAATGACCATTATTAAGCTTTTTCCTAGATAAGTTTTGCTTGTAAATCTTGGCCTTCACTGCTTCTGAACTGTTTGTTTCTGCATTATGCGGTAAGCACTAGATGTTCCATACCTCTCAACATTTACAATTTAAGTAGTATTGACTTAAATTATTGCTATAGTTTTGAGTGATATGACTTTAGCAGAAAAGATTTTTTCCTCCTTTACATTTAGGTAGATGTTATAATATTTGAAGTTACGATAAAAGAGTAGTGCGTTGAGTAGCTGAATATTCCAAACATATGCATTTGAGGAGATGGTACTTTGGCAATGGTGTTCTGGACAACTTGCTTTTCACCCTCTTTCCACCTGATCTTACGTGGTCTTAACTTGTAGGGCAGGAGTGGTCTCCTGCTATGTACTGTGTCTGACACAAGATGCATCTGGCTCAGGAAATACTGGGAAATACACATTTCTCACTGCCACTTATTTTGGCATTATTTGTGCAACTTGTGTTATTCAGAAATGCAGATCATAGCTGGCTGCTGCTGAGGCTTTTGCTAGTTCATTGTTTACCCAAGGCAATTTGTTTTTACTTCTGTCACTGTCAATTACTGCAAAATCCATTATCCTCATGATTAACAAGTGGGCTTTATTTCCTTCTAAAGGCTGTGGGAAGGAACTCAGGAGCTTAGCAAATTGGGTTGATTACAGGATTGACACATGGGTGATGTCCTTGACATCAACATACAGATTTTGAAACTGTCAAGCTCTTTATGTCCGATTAATTGAGCAAAGGCCTTTTGAGAAACAGTGTATGCTAAAGACACTACAACTTCCATTTTTAATGTATTGTTCCAATCACCCCCCTGGAAAGACAGTTAGTATTTTATTTTAAAAAAGCAAGTAGTAGATAATTTGATGGCAGAAGTTTTAAGTGAAATTACTGCAGGCTAATGAGAAACAAGCTATGGCTGCATAACTGGTCTTTCTATTTTTTCAAGCTTATACTGCATTTAATTTTACATACTATCACATAGTAGTTGGTAACTCGCTGTCTTACAGCAATAACCAGAGGCCATAAGCAACTCAGAAAACCGAGCATTTAAAAGGAGTGAATTCAGAAAAAGTTTGAGAATCCTAATTAAGGAATACAACAAATAAAAGCACTGTAATAAAAATGCATAGTAACATACTTACAAACAGGATCACAAACAGTATCTGTCCTGGGAACTGAAAACATAAGCAACACTTGTGACTGGCCAGCCTGATAAAGATAAACCTTTCCCAATCTCATTGAAAATCTTTATTCATTACACTCCAGGTGAACTGAACTGTAGGGTCAGAGAAGAGGATTGCAATGCTGAACGCTTCCTTACCTAACCAGTGAGGTAGCACTTGGGTTACACAACCAGTCATGCATAAGGAGGATCCACCTTAATCCTGTCGCTGTTTCCAGTTGTGCCAGGTCTTGTTTCAGACTGCCCCTGCTACCCCCCAAATGCCTGAACTGTGCTGATCCTATTCCTTGGATGAAACCAGCTCAGTCAGGTATGAAATATTCACTGTCTAAAGCTTCTTGACTGTGAAAGGGGCTTTTCCCCAGCATATTCTTGTTCTGTTAAAGACTTTAACCTACACTGACTCATGTTCTTATAAACCACAGTAAGACCTTCTGAATGGTGTTTAGAAGTCCATTTGCATTGATACATCCCCACTGGTTTTTCCACACACTTTCTTCTTGCTTGGGATAGTTGGGCAGAGTACCCAGCACAAGGGGCCCAGACCCAGGGGTTCTGAGAAGTTCCCAGGTCCTCTGAGCAGCACTTTGTTTGTGAGGATGAGTGGATAACCAGTTTTCATGTCAGCCTTAGCTATGTCAGGTCACTAATTGGGATTATATCTCTTCTCTCTGAGACATACATGGAGTTATAACACTGCACATCCTGTAGCACTTGTCTTGCATTACTTCCAGGTATTTAGCAAACCATGGGTAGGATTTTGTGGTGTGTAGGAGGCAAAGCACAGAAAGTGCAGCCCAGGGAAAGGGATTAAAATATCTTTGACTGCTCAGCTGCACTGTGGTAATTCACTGTCCCAGGGCTGTGTGTCTTGGGCCACCACTGCCCACTGACGTGTGAAGCTGCTCACTCTCGATATGACCTTTCCAGCAGCCGCGTTCCCGGCACATCTCTGGGTTACAGTTTGCAAGAGAGTGGCCTGCGAAGAGCCTTTGCAGGGCTTGTCTTAGGGCTCCCCTGCACAACCCAGCACTTTTTTGTGTTATTCAGAGACTACTTGAGTATGGCAAAGAGCTTGCTCTTTGTAAGTATGCACAGTGCATAAATAATGAACGTCCCTCTGCAGCAGCAGCTGGTGAAAATGTTTGCAGGACATCAGGACCTAAAGGATGTTGGCATAAAGGACACAAACCTAAACATTTAATTGTAGTGTTTTGCTTTAGTTTTTGATCAATTTGATGTGCATTGAGAGCAGGGTACTTTAACTTCTGCATTATTTTGGTCTTGTCAGACAAGATCGATATTTTATACATTTATTTGGATTATTTTTTAAAAGATCTAACACTGTGTATATCTTGAAAAAAATCTCTGAAATCCAATGTAGAGTAGATGTTTATAAATTCTTCTTCAACCCTACCTGAAATCAAATAACTCACTACAAACATATGCATCAAAATAGTTCCTAAAATTGCTGTTCAGTTTCCCACCACTCTAATCTGCTTTAGGGCAGTGGTGTAAAGCTGTGTTTGGCAAGAGTGCCTTAAAGGTTTATTGGTCTATGGTTCATTAGGAACTGAGTAAATATAAATTTTAAAGGTCAAGGACTCTAAAGGAGAATGTTTGGCTTTTTTCATACTGGCAATGCTCAGTTCTCGAGCTCGACTGCAGCCGCAGCAGTTGTGCTGCTAAGAAATAGAGAGGTGTGAGGGTAAGCTAGGGCTTTGTCTGATAAAACCAACATCTTGAGTCACTTGGGAACCTTCAGGAAGCAGACTTATACTGCTCACCATGTGGGCTACCAAGTTCTTCAAGGTCATCCCTAAAGCATTTCATGTAGACTGGTTTTAAGGTGCTAAAGTCCTATATGTTTATTACTTGTTCTTCCTTTGTGAGAACAGGTGCTAAGCCTTCAGGTGACCTTAGCTGGGAACAGGTTGCCTGGGCTGTGGTAGCTTCTGGGTCTTTCAGCAGCAACTGAGAGCATATCAGAAGCCCAGGAGGCATGTTTTTAATCAGGCCCTCAGAAATAAGGGCCTGATTTTCCCTTATGACCAGAATAAGGTCATCTAGGAGCTTGTGTGTGCCATGAAAAAGCTATTAACTTTTAAGCAAGGGTGAAGAAAGCAGTGGATCTCACTACAAACTTTACAATATTCTTAATCAAAACCAGAGTGTACTCAGCCTAATCTTAAATCATATTTACTTTGGTGCTTTCATTTAGAGGGATAATGAGAGAGATGTGCAGGAATATTTAGTTTGCATGGGGGACTGACTGATGTTACAAGAGCAATGTCATCACAGGACAATAGCAAGGGAATAAGAGCGATATTCTATCTGAGGAATAAGGTTTTCTGTTCTCTTACTTGGGTTGAATGCCTGAGCCTAAGTTTGCTGAGCATCCAAAATGTTTTTAGCAAGTTCTGGAATAAAGAAAATTTGATATTGCATTTGCACATTTGCAGTCTGCAGCAGGTTGAGTAGCTATGCCTGCTCAGTCCCAGGCAGCTGCTGTGTCTTCCAAGCCTTCTGGTGGGTATAATGTGCAGTTAACACTGGACTGACAAGTTGGCCTGGACTATTTCTCCTCTCACAATTTGCTACAAGCAGGAAGCCACTGTGGGATGCACAAAGTCCTGTAGTACCTGTGTAGAAGACAATGGAGATGGTTAAAGAGCAAGATTTGGTGTCCCTACCCCCTTGCCTCCGCTCTCCTGACAGCAGAGGTGTAAAATCACGCCTTTTCTCTTGACCTGCCTCTTAAAGTGAAGTTATTGCAGGCAAGTGCCTGTGAAGGCTCTGTCAACAAACATATGGAAATAAAAATAAAATCCCCTTCCTCTAGGGAAAATTCAGTGCTAAATGAATGGTACTATATAATTCCTTTGAGGAATCATTTCTCCCTGGTAAATCACAAAGCTGATGTTGAAGAACAAGTTTTTGTCGGATTATACAGGGTTATACACTCACTGTTTTTTCAACAAGATATTTTGTACATAATTAAAATCTATCATTTACCCCATTACTCCCATTTGTGTTTAAAGACACAAATTGGGGCTCACTCATGTCCTTGGGATGTGGAGTTTTTTTTAAAAGGAACATTATTGGCAAATTTTACTATCCTTTCATTGTGGTCCTGGTGTTGAAGAAGGTTCTTCAGAGTGAGAAACTGTAGGAATAGGTTTCCACATTTCTCGCTGTAGCTTCACTCAAGCACATGAAGCTCTGTCACAGACCAAGGAGGGTTTTACAGAGGCACCTTGTAACACAGTAAAAGGTATTGCAATGCTTGATCTGGATACCTGCCACAGGACTTTAGGCATTGAATCTGAAATCTGAAATCACTGTGGGCAGTGATTCTCCCACTGCAGATCAGAGGGAGGAGAGGTTGGAGTGACTACACTGACATCGCTGGGGTCTTAACTGGGGTCTTTAACATTACATGAGCCTCCTCCACAATAACAAGCAACCTTCTCAGGTGCAGTTTCAAAGGCAATAGTTGGTATCAAAGCTATTCACATCATGTTAGTTTGAAAGGCAATACTGCTTTGTCAGTATCTCTGGAAAAACTAAAGGAGTTTATTGTTATTGCTAATTCTGAACACTGGTGGATTTTGTTCAACAATTTAGAGAGAAAACATTTCACAAACTCCCAGATTCTTTCTTTGAACTAGAGATTAATTTTCGTATGTGGATTTAAGTTAAGACAATGAATGACATATGACTTGGTCATTCTAAATTTTACTCCATCTTTCAAGTTATCTGGAGGCATTTTAGCTTAAAACCAGGCTGCACTATTTGCCATCACCGTAAAGGCATTATTTCATAAGTTTCCATATGCTACAAATGGAGAGACAAACAAATGCTTCATGATATGCTAAGCATATTTCAGTTAAGAAAAGGGAGGCTGCTGGTTGTTGGTGATGATGAGGAACCTACTGCAATGAGGAGAAACACCTTTGCTTTGTGGGACCTGATAGCGCTTTCAAAGGATGATTTTTGCAGGGATAATCTTGTGCCAATCCAAACAATACAATGTGAGCTGTCATTTTGTAGGATTTCTTTCTTTAACATAGTAATATGTATTTAGAAACAGTGGTTTGAGTGGAAGTAGGAGAATATTGTTTGAATCTGTTTATGGAAATAAACTACATAGATAAGAATACCTTGAGTATTGCTTAAACTACATGTACTCCTCCTCCCCCCCAAAAAAAAGCTTTTAAATGTATTTGTTTTGAAGTAGATAGCATTAAAGAAACTAAAAGACTTCATTTAGCTGTCTCTACAATGAGTTGGTACTCCAAAAATTGACTGAACAGATTACTCAGGGACATATAATACAATAGCATAACGTGGAAAATATGTCTTAAAGAGAAACAGGAGCAAAGATATAAAATTATATACGAACTTGAAACTTTAAATGACGACTGCCTTCTGGAAGAAGCAGATTATGCTGAATTTCTATTCTTCTAATGGAGTCCTGGTGGATGGTAATAAACACTGTCAAGATCTATCCGTGTAGCAAAATCACAGAAATTGAAGCTATTCAGAAATTTTTTGATGGTGTTTTGTTTATTTCTCAGAATATGTCAATTTTGCCATAAGCAAAATATTTCATGGAAGTGCATTGAACTGGATTAATCTTTCAATGCACTGTGGGCTTTGTGGGAAGCCCTCCTTGTGTCCCATCAGCAGCTGTGCCAGGCTGCTGCTCTGAGCCAGGACCCGTCAAGTGCAAGGAGCTGGCCCAGGTTGCACAGGTTACCCTCCTGAATATATTGTAGCTGGAAAGATACTTGCTTGGGAAGATCTTTTCTTTCTTTGAGAAATGCGATTTTTTTTTTTCTGGACATGCTAAAATGTCAGAGAAGCAAGGGTTTTTTAAAATTTTATCTCAGTTTTTCTTTCTAGACAGTTCTAATATAGAACTTCTTGGAGAAAACAGATTTGGGAATTAGTCTGACTTGTTAGTCCTGACCCATGCAGCAGATGACCAGAGAGTCAGTCTCTGGATGTAGATATTCTCACATTAGATTATTTTGCATTGCCTATACTGTGGAACTGTATTTGCTGTTGCTGAAAAACAAGCCCTTCCACAAACATTATGAGGGGAAGAAACAAAATTATGAGATTCAGATGAATTTTTCCAAAGAACTTATGGAAATACTCTTTACGTTTGGCAATGGTTGCATAACTTTAGAATTTACTTTCTAAAATCATCCATAACATTTAGTTTATTGGCAAGATGGTGTTGGACAGCAGTTCTAGGTTTTGAAGTTGTATGTTTGACACTGACAAAGTGGCACCATCAGTGCATGTTTGCAACATTAGTGTATTTATCCAGTCAAATGGTTCATCTGATTAGTGCTAATCAAGCCAGCAAGGGAGAATTAGTAAGATGTGATTAAAAGGTTATAAAGTTTCATTTAGAATGAAATGTAACCAGAAAATACGTTAGAAGAAATACTGAGATTTAGTTTGGCAAATAGCTTGCAGCAAATAATTAATGAATTATGGCTACATTTGCTTTTCTCTTTATATAATAAAATCTCCTAAAACATCATTGTAGAATGCCTTGCCTCTGTCAGCTTACTCATTAAGCTGTATTTTGTCAGATAAGCCCTGTGTTGTTCCTGCTGTCTGCTTGGTAGCTGCCCACAGACATGCTGGGGGAGGTTTGGCTCTCACCCCCCCACATCTGTCATCTCTTAGTCACTGTGTGGTGACACTGCGTATCTGATGCCACCTCACGCCAGTCAGCTCAGTAACACAACAGTATCAAACAGTACAAAAAGCCACTCAAAGAATGACAGTTTGGCCCAACAACGAGTCATTAGCTTGGCTTATCCATTTAGATGTTTTCCCATTTTTCCACGTTGGAGCAAACAAGGGGGAGGCAGCTCAATAGGGGCACCCATGTGGCACCTGCCAGTGCTGGTGGAGGTGTCCATTGCCTGCCCAAACCCCACGGCACATCTCAGCCTCAGACGTGCTGCGAAACAGCAAAATTCAGTCTTGCCTCCTCTTCCCTTTGAAACTCCTCTAACTGGAAGGTTAGCAAAAATTAGAGAGAAATGAGGGATTCAGTCCAGAATTTTTAAATGCATGGCAACACTCAGAAAACATACACTACTTTGCAGGAGTGTATGAATAGATGTTTTTAGGAAGGAGGCCATGTGAAACCTTCAGAAAGTTGCAGTGAACTTAGCTTTGCCATCAGGACCCTCAGAAACCCCTTGTCTCTGCAGTTTTAGCTATGCCCCTTAATTGTCTGGGTGCAAAGTGTGAGCTCTGAAATGATGCCAACCCTGGGTGCTCCTGCGATGTGTCAACACAGTGTGTGACCGGTGCGTGCACAGCTGATGTGGCATCACTCAGCAAGTGAAACTCTAGGTGGGGGGAACAGTCTCCAAACAGCCTGTGGCTGACAGTCATGAACTATGGAAACATGGGTTGTTGGTTCTACACCTCGAAGTTATCATTCGGAAGTTTTCTAGAAGCTCCCAGCTGAGGGCTGTACATGAGACCAAAGGTTTTCAGGGAACAGCTGCATCGCTGGGGCTTTTCTTCTGGCAAAGGAATTTGCTTGCCTTTGGTTGTTGCCTTCTGTACCCAGGAATATTGCACCTTTGTGAAAGTTGGAGGAGCTCCTCCCGCAATCCCATGCAGAATGACTCCTTTGCAAGCAGCTGCGTTGCTGAATGCCTGAATCTCTGAAAACAGTGGGTTTTTTTTAGTAAACATTTCTTAAATTACCTGGCAAAATGCAAAGATGAGTAAGAGGTGAGTGAGGCATATATCCTTTACTCCTGCAGTGAAACCAGCTGGTTGTAGATTTAAGAAAATGAGGAGTTGTGTTTTGCATCTCAGTCCTTGTTACTACTGTGTAAATGACTCCATCCAATTAAGCTGTAATGTGCTGACTTTATGTGATGGCAGATTGTGCTTATGCTCAAACAACCACTGTAGCTCACTAGAAAATAGGTGTGCTCAAAGCATGATAATGCTTTGTTCGAACCAACGGTGCAAATAAAATTGCTTTCTCACTGTGCATATTAAGGGGAACGTCTTAAAAGCCTCTTCTGCTCAGCTTGTCTGTGCTCATATTGCCATCAGTAGGAGCTTTGCCATTGACTTTAAAAGCAGCAGGCAGAGGTCAACAATAAACACTTCTCTAAAGGAACACTGTGTAACACTGAGGGACAGTTTTGAGTCAGGACAGTTTTACCACCAAAGCTGAGAAGGAGCTGGCTCAGGTCCCTCCTCTGGCAGAGGCTTCCCTTCTGCAGCTTGCTCGGAGATTCTCTGTCAAGTGGGGTTAAGGTTTTTTCCTCTCATTTGTTTGCCTCAGTTTAGATCATGCTCTGAATTGGTATTTTTTTGTCTATGGGAGCTGCTTGATCTTCCCAGGTGTGACGGAGGTTTGGTTGTAACATACATTGCTCTTAAGCCCAACTAATCAAGGCATCTATCTTCAGAAATTTCTAGAGCTAAAGTTCTCCAGATATTAGCCAATGTCCCTATGGTTATACACTAAAATTTGAGAAGTCATAAGAGCTATTTGTAGATACATGCTCGGTTACTGTATGAGTGTGCCACTTCCTGAATTTGACAACATGCACTGTACTTCATCAGATAATGAAGTTGCATTTGCAATTTATAAAAGTGAGTGCTTGAAAGAAACTAATTTCTGCAGTTGTTTAAATACAAATTAATTTTGATATGCTAATTGGATTTACAATGTAGCTCTTGGAGATAGCAAGTGCATACTCACTCATCCAAATCTCTGCAGCACTCAGTAGAATCAGATCAGAAACTTCTGTATATGTTAAGATTGTATCCTGCTACCTGAATGTCACTGAAAATATTTCCAAAATTCATTGGATATGTACACAAAATTGGAAGAAAATATCTTCAAAAGAACAGTTTCAAAGCCAGATTTTTCCCTTTCTCTTGCTAATCGATCCACAAGCTTGTTCTCAAATCAGAACTAAAACCCCAGCAGAAGTTCAAAAGGAATAGTCATGGTGTGTAGAAGAAGGGTTCATCCCTGTGAGAGGCGGGGAGGCTTTGATTGGAACTGTGGGAGCACTCTGCTGCAAAATATTACCTTTTCTCATGTTTGTTTTAAACTTCTTCACAAAGCAGGCCATCCCCCTGTCAGGGTGCAGGCGTTTTACTCTGTCAGTAAGTACTACAGCAGAATCTGAATATTGGACAAAACTGGATGGTGTGAAGCCTGTCTGTTAAGTTGCAGGTTGGGAGCTTTGGTTGTCACTTACGTTTGTCTGAGCACCATCTCCAGAGCTTGTAACTCTCTGCTATGGGAAAGTCTTGTCTCAGTGAATTATTTTTATGGACTGTGTGGGCCAGTGAAGGCTGTGTAAATATTCCAGCAGCTGATTGAGAGGCTGGTTTAGCCCAGAGCCTGAATCCCTGTTTGTTGTGGGGTGTGCCAGGTGTGAATTATCCAGAAACAGGAGGAGGGGGCTACAGGTGATAGCAAGGCTGGTGTTGTCACCAAGGACGATGCATAATCCATCTCTCTGCATCTCTGTGTGACTGTTTTGCACAAAGCTTTTTAGAAATCTAGGCCACTATCTTCTAAAGGAGTTGACAAAGACGAATGTTTAGCTTCCAGTTGATTTTTAGGCTTACTGCAGACTGATTTATGCATATTTTCTTATGTAGGGAAGCAAGTTTTTTAGAAACTGTCTTCTCAGCAGGGTAACTGGTATTCCCTAGGCTGGATAAATTTGGACATCTAGTTTTCAATGTAAATTCATGCCACAATTTTCAGTAAAGTTTTTGTTTTGTTTTGTTTTGTTTTTTTAATTCAAGTGTTGTGTTCGAAAAGGATTTATAAAATATAAATTATCATACTCCAATTGAAAAACAAAGTCTGAAATTAATTTATTATATGATCTGGTACTAGGTTGTTTAGTTAAGTAAACTTTCATTACCTGTTGTAATATTTGAATGGGAGTTGTAAGACATTACATATGCATGACTTTGTTTTAAATATATGACTAGCAACTTATTAATATTTCTGAGTTCAAATGTACTTAATCACTTGTGTTGCATTATGAATCAACCTGTTCTTTCCTGTAAGTTTCCATGGCAGAGAAGGATGCTCAGGGACTACTAATGGTACTAAGGGATGCAAAAAATCAGAGTACGGGGCAGTTCTTCAAATTTAGCACAGATTCAAATGAAATACTCCCTATTCCTTCCAGGTCATTAGTTTAAAAGGTCCTTAAGTTAGGATAACTGTGTTAGTCAAGAGAAAGCTGTATTAAACAATTTGAAAATTGAATTTTTTATCAGTTTTATGAAGATTGCTTCAAGGGTGTGGAATTTTTAATAACTTTCTTTTATGTTGAACTGCCTGCTGCAGCCTTCTTGGGGAAATAGAAGGAGCTGAAGATGAAATGAATGCTAACGTGTCTGCTTGCTGGCTTCACCTTAGCAATTTTATAACTGGTAGGAATCACAAAATCCCTTTTCTGCTGTAAATCAGCATCTTTGAAAAAAGCCCTGGGATGGTACAATGGGTTACAGTTATTCTGTACTCTACGAATGGAAAACAGAACACTAAGTTAATTGAAAGAGCAATCTTGCTGTATTTCTGAAAAGTCAAGATAAAATCATTTTTCATAATGAAAGAGGAAATAAGGAACATTTCTGGCATTCGACACAGTCAAGCTTTTATCTAAGATTCTGCTGACATTAATCTTTGCTCACAGGCTACTAAGGTTGAAATGCCTGGCACAACTTACCCACAGCCCTGCATTTCCCACAGAGGGAGCTTTCCGAGATCAAAGGGGGCTTTGCTGGGAAGGGGTGTGGGGGAGGCAGCAAAGGAAAGCAGCAGTTTTGCTCATCAGCCTGGGCTGGTTCAGGAGTAATTTCAGGAATGATTGGAGCCACTCTGCAGCTAGCAGTGCTGGGCACAGGGCAGTGTCTGTGGCACAGGGCAGTGTCTGTGCCCCAGAGGTGCGCAGAAACACGTGGGCCATGTGTTTATCAGCCATTGGAGGCTGATAAACACCTCTGAGAGAAGCATTTCACCCAGTATTGTTTCTTCTGTTACGTAAACATTTTGTTTCCTACTTCTTCCAAAACACATTGTTAGGTTTCAGCTACTGAGAGTTTTCTGTTTGATTCTTCCACCCACTTTTCCTCTTTGAGCATGTTGGATTCTTTCATGTGACCTTGCTTTATGCAAAGTCTCAGAAACCAGTGCCTCAAGGAGCTACTGTTCCCCCCCATGCTGGCTTCGGAGAGTTAGTTTGAGAACTGGAACTACAGAATTTGCAGTGGTAATATAGCACAATATTTAATAATTTATTTAATCAGCAGATCTACTACAGGCACATTTTGATATGTTCCTGCTTTAAACCCACCATATTAAGGGCTCTGAATAACAAAGTGGGGCAGGATTCATATAAAACCTAGGAAGTAGTGATTCTGAATGTTTTCTTGGACTCAGAACAAAGCAAGCTCTCTTCCTTTCATGGTGGGCTCTCGTTAGTTCTTCACTCTTCATGCAGCATCAGGTTCACTCTGAGAATGCTAAATACAGCTCAGACAAATGCTGTTTCTCAACTCTGACAGCTTTCTATAGGAAGTATTTCTGTGTTAGATACAGACTTTCAATCTGCTTAATAATTAAAATGTGGTAGTAGGAATGTTGAGGGAGAACTCAGGCAGAAATAAAACTAACTATGCCTTTAAAAAAGAAAAAACGCAGGTGCAATAAAAGAGTAACCAAATAATGGAAAATATTTATTTAGTAGCTAGAACTGTTCATATTTTCAAGACTGTGTGATTTGAACATTTTAACCACTATGTAATTAGACACAACTGCAAATCTAAGTCCTCTGTCTGGCTTTGAGAACACTGGCCCTTTGATTGTCACAGAGGTGCAGCTCACAGAAGGGAAGTGATGAAAAATGTTGCTATTTTTCTCCTTCTCTGATAGTTGATTTTGCTACCTGATAAATATCTCATATTAGGTTTCTTAATGAAAACATAATTTGAGGGAAATAGTCATATTTATGGGAGATCTGCTCTCACTGCCAAGCAATGATGCACTCAGACTTACTTCTCTATGTGCAGAACAGGTTCCTTCGCTCTGTGGCACTGCAGTTTTCCATTAGTGTGGGGACTTTTGCCTTCCAGCTGCATCTGCTGCCAGTGTGTTTTCCTCCTCTAAATCTAGTAGGGAAGCATCAAGAACTAATTCATGTTGACACCTGAGGAAAGCCAGAATGAAGCTCTTCATGTCACATTTAGCTTAAATTTAAAGGTTATCTGTACTGGAATATCTGTAACAGATTGAACAACCATCTAACAAATTCCAAACATATCTTCAAAAATGATTCCTAAAGTAATGTCAGTGTTTCCTGGTGGGTTTTGGATGAGTTTTCATTTGAGCTCATAAAAACTACTGCTTTATTGGGACTGCTACCTGTGGATTTAACTTCTGATTTCAAAGACTTTCCTACTTAACCCTGAGGAATTTTTCTTTCCTTTCCAGATAGGAATTGCAAGAGCAGAAGCACTAGGTGTTCTCTTCAGAGAAAACAGATTGAAGCAAAAAAGTAAAGCACAAACCCTGCACTTATTTAAAAAGGGTTCTCTGTAATGACATTATAGGTGAGTGTACATGACATATTTTTAGATCTAAAATACAGGTATTTATATACTTGCATACCATCATAGATGTACAACACAAAATTGGTGTTTTGGAAATACAAATCTTTATAGTAACTGAAAAATAGTCTTGATGCACAGCTATTCTGTTTCTGACAAGGGAACCTCTCTGAGGTGCCAGTATAGCCCTCGGGCTTGTACTGGTTCCCTCTAGCACTATATATAACACATGTGCATGCGTAGGCATGTGCAGTGTGTGCTCAGTCCTGCAGGTCAATGCATGACAGTCCTTTCCTGGGATAAATTTTCCTCATCTGCCTCTGGAGTGAAGTTTCTCAAAGTCAGAATTTGCTTGGAGAGGTACAATAAGTAACGTTGGTGACTGAAGACGAAAGCCATTTCATAGTTTCAGAATTTTCTCAGATTTTGTACCCTACTTATTAGCATGATCTTTAGGGATCTGTGACAGAAATTTCTGATGTCTGTTTATTTCACAATCCACAATGCTTATTAAATGCTCTTATCTATAAGATTGAGGCTGAAGAAAATACCCCAATACAGAAATCTGATAAGGAATACTGCTGATCCATGAAGTTCACAGTGGCAAAGTGCAGCATTTGATAACAGGTTTCTCCTTTTTTTATTTATTGACTGACTTGAGTAAATACTCTGCATGTGCCGTTTGCAGCTCAATGGTAGATTAATGTGCAGAGCAATGAAAATTTGACTAGGAAAGAGAATTTGATCACTCATCCTGCAAGAGAGATCCCACTGCTAGAGCTAAATGCAGCCTGAATCACCATGGGTTTAGATTCGAAAACCATTACTCCTTTCCAGGAATCTCATTTAGTTTTACCCCCTCTCCATGCCAATTTAACCAATTTTCTGCTCTAAGGATGGGAAGCAGAAAAAGAAAAGGTAGAAGTCAGCTGTCCAGTTACAACCAGCAGAAAAAAGAAAAGACGGAAGTACTGAAGTTCTTGTGAGAAACTCAGTCTGGGAGGGTTTTCCCTTATTGTATAGGTCTCAAAGGATTTGGATAACAAGAGAAACACAGTTCTTAGTGAATCAAGACTTGAAACTCTAATGTCTCTTTCATACAATCCAAATGACACTTGAGTGTTTATTGCTCAATGCACATGCTTAGGCTCCTATTCGTGAAGACAAAATGTGGAAAATTTTGGATTACCTGAATAAAGATACAAGGTTAAAAAAATCATTGGAACCTGCTACATGGTGTTTCTATCCTCCCTCGGGGAGGTCCTGCTACTTTTAAAAAGCATTGAAGATATGGATTTGTAGTTCCTTCCTATCCCAAACTAGCTTACATTTTTAAGCCATTTGACATAAAATCAAAGTTTTTTGGGACTATTGAAAATAACTTTATTGCATACTTTGTAGTTTAGACTTTGGTACATTTTGGCAAGGCTGATGGATTTTTCTTTTTCTTCTTGGACTTCTCAGTCATAGAAACAGAAAGTACTGAGAATGTGAAATAGCCTGGAAATATTTTCTCTTCCATCAAGAAACACATGTCCTTTCAAAGCTTAATTGAGCAGCACAAAGCTAATTAGCTGTCCGAAGACATGCCATTTAATTCACAATCCAGCATTAATTTGTTCTACAGACT
Source organism: Lepidothrix coronata (assembly GCF_001604755.1). Lineage (NCBI taxonomy): Eukaryota > Metazoa > Chordata > Aves > Passeriformes > Pipridae > Lepidothrix > Lepidothrix coronata. The sequence continues at coordinate 3,088,319 of NW_016690266.1, read as the reverse complement.
GAGCTTATCTCATATATAAATGCCTTTGCCCTGTGGGTTTGCAAACAACTGCAATATAAAAAAAAGACTGATATCTCTGTCATTTAAATGTTACTTGCTTCCTTCACTTGTGCATAAAATACTGAACTGCATGTGAATTGTAACTGGGAAGTTTTCACGGTCACAACGAAGAAATAATTTCTATTTTTATTCCCTTCTAGCTGGGAATAATGTTATCTCTCCGGGATGCAAAAGCAATCATTTGAGGTTCCTGCTAGAGTATCATTTACAACCTGTTAACCTAATGTGTAATTTTGATGGTATATTGAATAAACAGTTTCAAAGCTTTTTGTGGGTAGTAAATAATTGCCTTATCACTTTCTCTTTATTGTAAAAGTACTAAGTATATTTGTTAAGCTATTATAGCACAGAAGAATTGCTGCAGTTAATATGAAAAAGTTTTATGTTGTTAATCTTTGAAGCATATAACATCATTTTCAGAGACTATTTAACAAATTCTCTTCCTTCTCCATCTTCAGTAAGAAAGTAATGATTTTCTTAGCATATGGAATTAATGAATTCATGAAGTATGACTGCTCATGTCCAAATGCTAAAGCCTGTAATGTTACACTGAGTGTCTTGCTGAATTCATTGTTCTAGCAAAATAATTTCCCCACCTCTTAATACCAGTTGATGCCTTTGTACATTATGTTACTTGTGTAAAGTCTCCTTAGGAAAGAAATTTGAACCCTTTGTGCAGAGGCCGAATGATACACTTGATCCTTAAAATATGTTTGCAGTAAGGTTATTTTTCCCTAAAATTTTTCTTTGATCATCCATGCCAAAGAATTTGGAGGTGCTCATATGGGACCCTGGACTTTCCCCAGGCTCTGATGCATTCTTAGGATTGAGTCTGCAGCAGAACTTCTCTTTTAACATGAGCCCCAAAGGCTGAAGGGACAGAGCTGCTGCTTACCTGGGCTGACAGAGAATGAGATTAGGGAAGGAGAATGTAAAAAAGAGGAGGAATGCAAGAAAAAAATTTTTACAGAATGGGCTGGAAGAGACAACTCTGTCAGTAAAGCTGACATGCAACTCTAGAAAACCGAGAAAAAAAGAACTCTGGCCTGATGGTCTGAGCTAAGAAGGCCAGGACTGAAAGAGGAACTCTTTTTCAGAGATCCTCAGGGTTTCCTTGGTGAACAGCTCATAGTTACTTTGCGAGTAAAGTATTTAAACCAGTCTGCCTTGATTGTTGTTGTTGTTGTTGCTTTTAATTTAGTTTGTGCTTCTGACCAATGTTTTGTCTTTGCAATACCTTGAGAACAAGTTAGAATTATTATTATTTATGACTATTTATATTTTTGAAAGGTTTAGATTATTTATTTTATTACAACTGAATTAGTTCCTTTTTGTTGCCAAACTGTGTTATCTACATAAATAACTTCAGTGCACATCCTCACTTGCAACAATCCTTCATTTTGGCACCAACTTTAATATCATTGTTTATTCTTATCTATTATGTTCCATGAGAGATTAAGGAAAGGTTTATTTTTTTATTAAATGGCAACAGTTATTGCTGATGGATGATAATTTATAACTCTGCTACCAGTAAGAAAGAAATAAGCCTTTTGTTTTTATTATGCTCTTGGTATAAAAGAAATGGCTGACTGCTGGTATAAAAGAAATAAAACAACTCATACATACAGGAAAGCTTATTGCATTATCTGGCAATACACCTGCCTAACTGATGAATAGGACTCAGTCTTGCAGTTAATAAAAAACTGGAGTTATTTCAGGCTGAAATATCATAGAATAAAATAATGCAAATATTGTTCATAACAATTTCACCATCATAAAGGAATTGAAGGTCTTAGCTGTGAATTGAAGAAAATCAATGTTCCGCTTTAAGGCTAGGCTTCTGGCTTTTCAGATTCATCTTTTGTATTGTTTTCGAAATGTCAAAATGGCCACTTTACCTTTAAAATATGTTCAATTTGAAGCTGAAAATTACTCTGTACTAATGTAAGTATTGTAAATATATAAAACCCTATGAATGTTCATTTGACTTTTTCTTAAAATAATATAAAAAACCTAAAATTATCTGGGTAACAGACTCCAGTCATTCTAACAATAGCTAATTAACAATTAGAAAATTTTTGCTCAGCAGTATTTCACAGTACACCACCAGCCAACTATCTCGTTAAAATAAATATCTCTGCAGAAGCAAATTGAACCATTTCCCTTCCAGGCTTCTCCTTTTGTCCACCAGCAGCAGCACTGTGAAACAGGCTATGCAAATTCCACAGGTGAGAAGAAAGGACAGGGGAGCAGAATGAAGAGAGTTCGAAAAGGAGGCAACAACCCAAACCAACCACCTTCCCCTTCACCAGCCTCCAAACCCCCTTCTCTCTAAGACAGAAATACTCCAGCTCCTTGTGATGTCTGTTGCCTTCACTGACCTTTTGGAAAGACATCTTCACCTTGGCCAGGACCTGAGTTTCACAGCTGCAAGTCCTCCTTGTCTTCTTCCTTATGACTTCTTTGTCTTGCTCTTCTCTCCTGAGGATAGGACAGGGCTCATGAGACATGTTTGAAGTGACCCGAGTGTCTCATTTAAATTTTGAGGGAAGACCAGGCATGTGGCAGTGCTTGTTATAATATTAATAAGGAACACAAAGCCCTTTGTTATGGTGGTCTAAATGTATTTCATAAATGGCAATTCTCCACTCATGGTTTCCATAATTGTTTGATTGAAATTTGATGAAGAGTCTGACATTACAAATTTTAAGTAGGAGAAATTTATATTCTTGTGTCCCTAGGTCGAGATTTCTTGGATGATCTTTGAAAGGTGGGTTGGACTTGGCAGTTTAGAAGTTTAACAAAAGTGTCTCTTACATTTTTACCTCAGTTATGTACACCTTCAGAATAAATTTTAAGTAATATTTGGGCTTTCCATGCAAATTATTCTTGTCACCTTCCGCATACAAAGAGCCTTAAAAGTACAAATTAACTGTTCCTTCTTTACCTCCACCTTGTTTCATTAGATTTTGTGCTAACTTTTCATGGTTCCCATTGGACAGTACATTCTAATTCCTGTCCCCTTTGAGCAGATGAAAACACATCTACTTTGTAAATAGATACTTTTCACAGTTTAATGTACTTTAGGTCTTTAAGGTCATAGCAAGTCTACTCAGTGAAAGAAGTGCCAGGTGGCTTTTTAACCTTTTAAAAGCAAACTAAAGAAATTATCGGGAAGTAGCTGTCAGATGCAAAGGTATTTGGCTCCACACAGCATTTTGCAGCCTTCCTAAATGCTACAACAAATTACTGGTTATCAGAAAAAACAAACTAGGTCTCAAGTCCCATTTTCTTTACATCATTCTGGAATGTTAACACATAAATAATTGTGGAAAGCAATCAGATTGACTATTCAACGAAACAGAAGAAGAATTATCCTCCTGAGAGGCTAAGACTATAAAAATTACAAATCTTTTAATAATTTATTTCCAAGAGCTGGTCCCGTTACTCTACCTGACACATTCTGGCTTCTCTTTCAATCTCCATTAGTAAAGAAAACATCCAAGAATGCATACAAGGTGTTCTTGGTATATTCAGGGAGTATGGTGCCCTCACAAATCAAATATCTGAATCACCTGGAATAGGATTGCAGTGAATTGACCATAGCTGGCTGCCAGACTCTCATCCAGATGCTCTCTCACTTCCCCTCTTCAGCTGGATGGGGGAGAAAATAGGATGAAAACGCTCATGGGCTGAAAATAAGAATGGGGGGGATCACTCAGCAATTACTGACATGGGCAAACAGACTCCACTTGTGGAAAATTAATTTAATCTGGAGCTGGGATGCAGATCCTCTCCGGAGCACCTGCTCCAGCATGGACTCTCCACAGCCACAGTTGTTTTAGGGAATATTTACCTGCTCTGGCCTGGGGTCTTCCATGAGCTGAACTGTAGATATCTGCTCCAGCATGGTGCTCTCCACAGGCTGCAGAGAAATGCCAGCTCCAGAGCCTGGAGCTCCTCCTTCCTCTCCTTCTCTTACTGTGGTGTCAAAGCATTAATCTTGGTGCTTCTGACTCCTCACAGCTGCGCAAGAATGTCCAGCACAGGGAGCTCCTCTGTGAGAAGAGGTTACCTACAGCCAAGACAGCCACAAATACAACCCTGTACATGTAAAGCAGTTCTCTGTTCACAGGAATTTGCTGTAAGAAGGCTACTACAGTGCTCCAGGTCTTGTAGGGATCCGTAGAGAGCCTTCATGGGTCAGTCTGGCAGAACTTCAGAACTGGAAGTGTTCGCAACTAAAACCCCAGGAAATTTAAATGCTTTAGATACGAAAAAATGTTTATTGGAGGTAGCACTGACTCTCTTCTACTTTGTAGAAAACTACCAATTGAAAAAGTTGTTAGTTTACATCCCTTTCTTCTGAATAGCATCTAAATTGTCCTTGTGTTGAACTCCCATCACCATCAATGAGACACATCAAAGGTGAGCACAAAGAGAAGCTAAGTTTGTTTTATATTTTGATGCTATAAGGTTCAGACACAACGTTGTGTATCATTTCAACATGCAGTTCCTCTCAATTTACATTAAATAGAATTCACTGGAGAGTATCCTGTCTCTTGTCATTCTTATAATGGACACTGAGTTTTCCAAAAGAAGTCTGACCTACTTCTTCTGGCACTTCTGATGGTATTTCTAAGACAGTCAAAAGAGTATAAATGAATATATCCCCTCTGATCATAAAAATCAAAGCAAGCATCTCACATTAACAGCCCCAAAGTTTCAATAATCTAAGAAGAGTGTGCAAGAGCCAGCTTTTTCATGTTCAAAGTCTTAAGCCAAGCCACAAGGTCTTGAGTAAGGTCCTATGTTCTTTATGAAGAGCTGACATTTAGATTTTACAGGGTAGGATACTGGGAATTAGAAAAGTCCAGTTTTTCCTGTTCAATACCACAATGAACAACATCAAGAAAATACTTGTCAAAACTTCAGCTGCTGTTGTGTAAAGCCTTCTCTTGTTTCCTTTTAGTTCATTATGTTACTGCATGGTGACATATTTATTCTTGAAAGACTGTGATGAAGTTTCCTCCACAGAGAGAGATTTTAGCATATTGATATGATTCCAAAAAAAATATCATCTGCTAAGGCTCAGGTTGTCAAACAGAAGAGAGGGGAACACACCTTCTCATAACACCTTTCTACTGAAAAGCTCAAAGAAGATGATTTTTTTTAATCACAAAACTCTTGAGAAGTTTCCTCTTCCCTTGCTTGGGAACTGCAATTTTCTTTGATTATAAAGAGATTTTCGGAAAGATACTGCTTTTGTACAATGATTAAAATGTAATAACCTCATGACATTTCTTAAAATAATAGCAGCAGCTTTGATACCCACCAGTTTGACCTTTCCTTACAGCTTTATAGAATATATAAAAGAAAATGCTAGAAATGATTGCATGTGTAAAACACTGCTTAGATAAGAACACGTACAAGTTTTAGAATTGGCAGCATATTGAAAATTTTTGAATTGCAATCAAGTTATTTCATAAACCTGGGAAGAATTCTAAATGTCAATCTATACTTAAGAGCAATCCTACAGTAATAAATCATTCACATGCACATAATACATCTCAGGAAATACTAGTATTTTTTTAGGCTAAGGAAGCAGCTAACTTATAAAGTTTTAGAACCAAGATTGGGAGAAGTAGGAAATGTTTTATGAATGAGGAAACACATAGCACCTTGACAATGTCATTTAAAACCTAGCAGAAGAAAAGAAGCTGGTTGTGTGTGTTATCAGTGAGTAGTCCCCAAACAGTTTAGTAATTTTACTGTTTTCTCACTTTGGAAGGCAGTCCCTAGCACTGTAAAGCGTTACAGCTTTTTTCGGATGTGATACTATTTGGTCCTAGTGCTTAGTCATGAGGTCTTTTTACTGTATATGTGAGTGAATGTTTTGAGAGTCAGAAATTCAAGTAATTAAATCAGAAATCAGCTTCAACTGCTTAATTGGCTGAATGTTCTCTACCAAGTACAGAAAATGCCATGTGACAGCTCCTCTGAGATCTATTTATTTACACGATTCTTCTGTGGAGTTGCATTTACCCATTCTTGTGGTCTTGTATCTGCAACGAGCTCTTTCTGAACTGCTAACATACTGTATGCATCTCCAGGTAAAATTATGCAAATGGTTACAGATTTCTTTTTCTTATGACTTGCTATTTTTCTTCCCATTAGGTTTTAGATTTCATTAAAAATGTGCAGCTCAGCTGCTAAATAAGAAAAATCCTTCCAAGGAATTTGTAATGTCTTTTACCTGCATGATGAGTTAAGATTTACCAGACCTCTGGCCTTTGTTAGTTTTTCTTTGCCCACTAAGACTTCACTATGAGCCAAAATACTGCCTGCAAAAGAGCTGCATTTTTCTTTAGCTTGATGCATTCTGTGATGGTATAGTTCTTAGTGTACTGCTTGGCACAGGGACACTCCTACTAAGAGGTTTAAATGTTTGGTTAAACAAAATGAGGAGTGGATTTGTATTATATATGTATTAACACCTGCTTATATTTAGGATTTACTGAACTAGAATAAGCTTTACTCACAGGGACTAAACCCACTAGCTCTGAAGGGGTTACACTGTGTTGTAGTGGTTCTTGCAAGGCAGTAGTGCACATTTCAACTCTTTGCCTCACATCCATACTAAAAGGCAAAAAACTCCCTGTATGTGCTAGAACTGTGCTTGGTTTAAACATTTTTGACTGATTAGTTGGATTCTTCCTGCCTTTCATACAGTAGTACTGTTATTAGGTCTTTTATTATATCTTTAACTGTAGGTTTACAAAATGTGTTAGAAATTAGGATTGTGCGAAGGATCTTCATTTAAGGTTTTTAAAGCAAGTCTGGCCTGGAAATCAGATTTTGTTAACTTTCCATAGAATCTTAACTATGTAATCACTGTTAGCCCATTGCAAGCATAAGGTAAAACATATCAATGTAAAATCATGCATGCAGTCTGTGAAGGGCAGAACTCAGATTGCGATTTGCACAGTGAGACCAAAGACAGCGTTAGAACAAAGACAGCAATATAACCATGGCAGCCCAGGCAGGGGTCAGAAACCCATCCTGGATTTAGTGCAGGTTTTCCCAGTTGGCTCCTGTGCTTTGGAGGAGTATCAGTATCATACATTGCACAGTTATGTAGCACTGAGATGCTTATCTGAATTACAATCATATCTTTGACTGAAGTGAGGACAAGTTCTGAGCACTGAAGTCACTTTTGAAAATGAGATTTATCCGAGTCTGAAAATTGGATTTCCCTAGTCTATTGACAAAGTCCTAAAGGACCAGCCAAGTGGGACGGAAAACAGGTTTATAAATGAAATATGTTATTTACTGGTAGAACATTAGGGATGCCTCTGTTGAAGTGTTTTGAATAAGTTTTCCACCGAAATTATTAGTGAGCTGAATTCAGAATAAAATAATGGCTTCATTAGTTGCTATGATACAAAATAAAGTAAAAATTCTCACACTGTTATAACTGCTAGTGTCGCAGAATAAAGTGCTCTTCATCTTATAGATATTGTATGTTTAACCCATATTTGCAAAACTCCCCAGAATATATAAACAACTACTCTGTTCTTCCACATCAGGTGCTTTAAAATCTTATTACAGCCTGTTTCTGAGCCTTAGCAGCTTTTCTATAGTACAGCGACTGGTGTTTGATATGTGAATAAAGCAGACAAGACACACCACAGAATATAAAAGGATCAAAAAGAGAATGCTCCTCATTACCCCTGGTTTGTGCTTTCAGAGATGTAACAAACAACTGACTAGCACTGGAAATATATGCAAAATTTTGTACATCAATATGTTTCTGTGACTTTCACCAGTGAAGTGTTTACACTAAAGCAATTCTTTTGTACAAACCTATATATCCATGAAAGTGTTTGCATCTTAATCTGAAATGAGAAATTGTCACATACTTGGAGAAAGGTTTGGTGTCATATCTGCATGAGGAAAATTAACTTCTTATTTTCATAGCAAAGCATTCAGGGCCTCATTGGACATCAGAAGCCCCATTTTGCTAAGCTGTTTAAAAGCAAAATTGTAAACACTTTCTTCTCCTACCTGTGTGTATTTTCCTCTAAAAGATGTTTCCTACCTCGGACAGAATTTTTAGACAAGATGCAAGAGTGATTGGGTGAAATTCTGCTTTGAGTGTTGGACCTTGAACCAGGTGAAGATGACCTGAGGGAAGAAAACAATAAAAGTAGTTATCAATGGAGAAATCTTAGAAAAATACTGTGTTCCTCCATTAGAGGAAAAGATTATTTATTGCATTTATATTATAACCTGTCATTGCTATCTTACCTGTTGTATTTGTCCAAGATTGAGACATCCTTACATAAAAGAAAATGGCGTCACAGAACCCACATTAGTCTGTGGAAGCCCTTAGTGAAATTTCCTGTATTTTAGCTGCATTTAGGAAACCAAAGCTGAAGGGGGGCATTCAGAGAAATGCATAGGGAAAAAAAAAGCATATTTTTAGGACTATATTGCACTATGAATTATTCTTTCCAGTTAATTTCAGAGTGCTAAACTTTGTTGGGGTGTTTCTAAGAAGACTGTAAACAAGCGCTTAGCTAACCTGAAAAGGAGAGGGGGAGGTAAAGCCTATTTAACACAGAGTGGTCAGACTTTGACCTCTTACCCTATATAACTGCATAGCATCACTACTGATGGATGAAGTGAGTGACATTGTGACAGCAGGTATTGTAATCTGGATCAGCATATTAAATCCAAACAACAAAATCAGCCTGTACTGGAAAGGAAGGAAATCTATTAGTACAGACAGGACTTGAGAAACATCATATCCAAGGTGAGTTTCTCTTGAACATTTGAAATCCTGGAAGAGGTGGAGGGTGGTGAGAAAAGAATGGTTGAGGTCTAGATCACCCTGCTTTATAGTTTTGAAACCCAACTTTACACTTTTGAAAATGTAATAGCAGAGAGTGACTGTGGCACATGAAAAATTTCCCTGCTTCTCTCCCTTCCCTGTATTTTTAGACAGTGAATCTATCAGAAAAGTGGTCAAAATGTCATCAGTCTCCAGATGAATTAATATTTTCCCAGTTTATTCACCTACAGTTTTGATGCGTGCTGGAGGTGGAAGGCTTTCAAACAGTTGTACAGATCCATGTGCTGTGGCTGGGTGCTCACTACTGATGCCAGGTTACTGATGCCAGTTTGCTGGGTTGTGTTTGTCTCTCTGTTTAATTGTTCACTTGAAAAAATACTGATCAGGAGCATATAGAGTGCTTAGATGGATCACTCAGCTCTGAAACAGGTGGAATTGTCAGCTTGGATGTCCCAAAACACTTCACTGAAGGTGAAGATTTCTAGTCTGTTGGTCAGTAAGTGACTCAGTCTTCTTTTTCCCAGTATTTTTTGGTGTCAGAGAGTTATTTCTTAAAACTGGTACCATCTTGTACCAGAGAGTGACTCATGTCTCCCTTTTCAGGCTGGCTCAGATAATATTTGGAGTAGGTTGACTTGTGCAGGGTAGGATGGGTTTTCCGGAAAATCTGTGGCTGGCAGAAGCAAATTGTCCTGTCCCTTAGTGAGTCCTTCCAAAGGATCTGGGGATGGAAAACAGTGGAAGAGTGGTACAAATCACCTGTATAGAAGAAGGGAAAATGTCCACATAATTGTGTGAGTGCAGATGATGATCTGCACAATATTTCACTGAGATGTCTCTTTATATCTTGAAACATGGATTCATCTTTCTTTATATGAATTCTCTCAGAAATTACTCTTCAAAAAAGTGTCAAGGCATGTAATAGATTTGTGTGGCTCTGACAAATTACAGGAAGGAAAAAAAACATTTCTTTCTCCTTACTAAAAAATAGGGCAATTTGAGACACTTTTCAACATGAGTAGTTCTAATTTAATGACATCTCAGTAGTCAGATCTTCTCAGTGAATTCAATGACAAAACACAGAACCATTTGCAGTGGCCTTTGTGTCATTAAAAGAAATTGAACATATTTAGTCTTCCTGATGAATGCTCCTAAAATCATTTTCACTGTTCCTAGGACTGCAACAATTTTCAAAGCAGTTGCCAGGGATTTAACTTCAGAGAACACTGAAATTCTTCATTGTTACTGCAATGCGCTCAAAGATTCTAGGAGTTTCCAGTTCTTCACAAATCTGTGCTTGCTGAGAGATGTCCACAGAAGTGAAAACATCATAATCTGGGTACAAAGAGATGATAAAACACTTTGGATGGTACCATCCAGTAGGAAATTACCCTGAACTCCATGAACCAATATCCCAGAGGATATCAGGAGAGCAGCCTGTGTGGCTGCTGGACTGGAGCAGTCATACTGAGTTTTGTGGCTGCTCTTTGCAGTGGTGTCAGGACAGATTTCTGAGTACCCGTGGCCTGGAGGTACATCTGGTGGTGAGAGATGCCATGGCTGTTGTAGCTGCTTCTGGGGCTGTCTTGCTCATGCATCTGAGGAGATGGCATTTTGTAGGTGGTGTTGGCAGTGCTGTTTTCATCCACTACAGTCTGATAATGGACTTTCTAAAATTTACTTTCCCCTCCTTGCCACACTGTTGACCTCAGCTCCTGCAAATAGAAGGAATTGTTATCCAGCCATTGGCTGTGATTCTGTTGATATACTGCAGGAAATATTGAGTGAAGAAACTCACTTCATCTGGGGATGAAGACATTTCTTCCAGTCTTTACCAGTACTTGTAGGAGAGTGTTGATAAGGAGTAAAGTATTTCTGGTGGAAATACTGATATCCAGGTGGGCTGATAAACCCCCCTCCAGTGGAGACGTGCACATGGAACCTTCCTCTGTCCCAAGGTCTGATTAAGCAGAGACTGTGACCTGACTCCTGTGGGTCCCCTTGCTTTTCTTCTGAGAAGAAAGTGTGTGGGAAAGCTTTTTGATTCTTTTGAAGGAAATAATCCAATTTAGTTAATTTCAAAATGAACACACTAAAAAAGGGGTTGCTTGTTTCAGAAGAGCAGCTTATGGAAAATCTGGAGGGTTAAATCATATTAATTTTGAGAATATGCACATTCATAGGCTAAGGTACTTCTTGCCAGCTAAAGATGTCATCTTAGAAATACCTCTTCCCTACCTGCCAAAGGGAAGAATTGCTCAGGTAGCGATGAAAATTTCCCTCTTAGCCCTTCAAAAGAATTGTATATATTTGTTAAAAGTGGCCCTTATTGCTCCAGTTTTAAGGACTTTTTATGAAGGTTGCAACTGTAATATCCTAAACTTAAACAAAGAAATATCAGATGGTAGTCTTCAGTCCTTTATTTTTGAGAAAAATGAAATATGAAAAATGAAAAATGATATTGTTTTCTGGTTTGGGAAAGGTGAAAGTAAAGGTTCAGTGTGTTCTGCTCTCTCTGTATCTTTGTAAGCATGTCAGTGTCAAAGGATTCTGCAGATTTTTTTCCCTCTTTATTTTCAGTATATTCTTGAAAAAAAACAAAGCTAAAAGTAAAAGATCACTGAGGCAAGCTTTGACACATGTATGTTCTTACCAAAATTTCTGTTTTGAATACTGATTTGTTTGTAGAGGCCTGGTTTGCATATAATCCTGTACTTGTCACTGAAATGTTTTCCTTATCAGAAACATGACAGAGAAAATGAGTCTTCTTTAAAAGAAAACACAAAAAGTAAACTGGCAAATGTTTGCATTGTGGACTGGGAGAGCTTTCTTCTTAAGCTTTATTATTTTCTTTTACCACTAAGCTCAAGTGAGAACTCTTATTTCATATCATTAATTTATGAAATCTCCTTGGTAATCCTGGCTTGTTATTGGTCCTGCCACTTATCCAGCCTGATTTACAAAGGTTGTCAACGCCTTTAGCTCCCTGTGACTTAAATGGGACTTGCAGATTCTCAGCAGTTTTACATACCAAGCCAAAAAAAATTTTTTCAGCGATTTATTTTACCTTTCAATTTTTCTAGTCTTTTGTGAAATAGTATTTTGGCTGAAGTTCTTCATTGTTGGCTTGGATGTCCCTTCCTTCCATTGAGAAAGAACCAGCTTTGTAGCCAACTTCAGTTATCTCATAAAAAAGGTATATTTTAGTGCTAAGAATAAATTAACTCATAATAAATTAAATCGTCATAGTAAGTAAGAAATCTCTCAGCATTCACTTAGTTTGTTATTCAATGAGTGTTGCTCTTTTCTTCTTAATCTTTGTCCCTCTTTTTTAATCCCAGTTATTTTCATTATTTTTTTCCTTTTGGACTGTTTTTGCTACTACACAAAAGTGTGATTGGAAGACGTTTGGAAACTATACAATGTCATAGAGAAAACTGTATTTACTCTGTGACACCAGTTGATTTAATATCAGGGTTGTACATTTTGATACGCCTAAACAGGCAGATGAGTCTCTAGTAGATTTTTGAACCATAGTTATCTTCATCCCTATATCCCTAAAGAGTTATAAAATTATGACCTTTCAGTTGTAGCTTTTTACAGAAAATGACTGAAGTCGCTGGAGTGCCATTCACCTCGCACCGGGCCAGGAGCCTGAAGTGTGGAGTTGTGCAGTCAGTTAACAGCTCTCTCAGATTTTGTTTCTTGATAGAAACCATTGTCAGCTCACCCACAGTCACTTTGCTGTTCTTTGGACTTTATCTTGACTGAGGTTTTTTTGTTTTGTACGCAGATTCTTGAATTCTCTCTTCTTACCTCAAATTATTCACCCTCACGAGTGTATTATTGAGTTTTTGCAAAATGCTTGGAGGTGCAGTTTCAGTGAAAGATATATTAAAGAGCTTTGTGGGATTGCTCAAGTAATGATCTCCCTGAAGTGATATTCAATTCACTCTGTGCCTACTTTGCTAATGATGGTCTGAGACACTGGTAATTAGATCTGTGCCTGTTTAGTTTTTCAGAGGAAGAGGAAACCAGAAGGCAGACCTGAGGAAAAGAAAGGCTACATGGTGTCCCCAGATTTGAAGTTTATATAGACAAAGGTCCCCATCTTGCTGGTCTGTAATACAAACACAGGAGTAACAGGAAATCTGTAGAAAAACATTTAGTGGGACATAAAAAAGCGTCAATCAGAGGTCAGCAATCTCAAGCTATTAATAAACACCCAATTTTCTTTGCATATACATTCATGTTCGTAGCAAATAATTTTATGCATGTATGTAGCAGAAGGAGAATGTGTGAAGTGTATGCTGAAAGGCCTCAGTTCAGAGAAAACAGTGAAATAAAAAGTTGGAGATGAGAGAAGCAGTGAGGGAAAGTGAGGAGAAGCCAGAAAAGAAATATCGACTCAGATAGGGTTTTAAAGAGACGGAACTGGGAATAGTGTGGTTAAAGTACAAGAAAGGTAGACAAGGAAAATAACACTAGAGGAAATGAAAGAAAGAAAAATTGCAAAGAAAATGGAAAGAAAATAATGGGAAAGAAGAAAGATGGGAGAAAATAGGGCATAGTTGTGTTGCTGCCAAAAAGCTCTGTGCTGGCACACTACAAATATTAGAAGCGTAAAAATAATCCCTTTTTCCTTCTGCAGGGAGCAGATTTGTGAGATTGAGGCTGGAAAATGTTGTTCCCAGCAGTGATTTTGGGCACAGTGAAAATGATTGTTTGTCCCTAAAAATTTTGATGTTAGCAAGAATGGCACTGGGGAAGAGGCTGGTGGGACAGTGTGGTCCCAGCAATGCAGTAGTTGCTCTAACTAGCAAAGCTACCTTTCAAGTAGCTTAATTTATGAACAGATCAAACACCAACCCCTTACATGGGTGTCTCATATGGGACTGAAGGATCAAACCTGAGAATGTTTTTATTTATCTACTCAGGACTTAGTTTTGACTAGGCATCAGCTCCCAAACCCACTTTTGGCAGGCTCAGCTGTGTGGCAGCACAGGCTTTTGGCAGGAGGCTCTTGCGTGAAGCAAGTTTTGGCTCTAGAACCAAAGCATGGAAGATGTTGCTGGACCCCATCTCTGTGGGAGAGGAACTAGAACCAGACACAAACTGCAAGTGAGATTTCCTATTTCGGACTTCCAGGAACAGCATTTTGGGACATATTAGGAAGTTGCATTGTGTGTATATCAGCTGGGTATGGACATGTGCCTGTCTTTGATGGCTGCTTTGACACTGGGATCTTGTGAACTATTTCTTGATTTTTCAGCTGTACACTTAAATCTAATGCATCTTTCTGAGGTGCACATAGCACCATGTGCTCAGGTGGTAGGTCACCTCTGTGAAGGTGTCAAGAATTTTCTAATTTTTGTCAAAATTGTATTTGTCTTGGGTTTGTTTTGAAACTCACTTATTCCTCACAGAATTTATTTTTTTAATCACTAGCATGTGCTAGAATTAGAAAGAACTATTTCTTTTATCTTTATTAATATATACATATAAACAATCTGTGCCTGGAAAGGCATATTGGAAAGGAGCATTTGAGGAGTTAACACACTTAACAATCTCTTTGGTTGTCAGAATAATTAATGTTTCCAATAAACATGCTAATTAGTTGACATGGAGAATAATCTTCCTGTGTACATGTTGGACTTTTTCATATTATCCTGAATGCAAACACCACCTTATCATATCCTTACCTTTGAACACTACCTCTACATCATTTCCTGGGTTTAGACACTTGTTATTGACTATACAAAGAACAGCAAAAAGACTTAATAAAATCTGACAGCAGGCAGCTTTTCCTGCCTGGAAAGATTAAGTGCTTAGCACTTTGCATTTCAATTACCTAAAACTAATGGAAAAAATATTTTATATTTTAGCCCCTTATTTGGCAAATTGCTTGAAGGAAAAGATACTTCTGATCTAGAATTACATTATTCTTTTAAAACTGTTTGAAAAGTGGATTAATCTACTGACTGCAATATATAACACTGTTTTTTTTAATTAAGCAGATATTATGCAAATTTTAATCAATACTAGTGTGTGTCTTCTCTTTGCTAATTCAACCACTGCCAGAATTTTAGCTCTTTCGTAATCTAAAAGTATATTTTAGAACTGTTTGTATAAATTGTTTCCTATAAGTCATGACTATTCTAATCTTCATAAATTACCTAAAATAGTTTCTTATCCTTACCAAGGCCCATAAATGAATGCAATCAGTAATGATTTTTCTATTTAAATGGTCTTTGTATGGAATAAAACACCAACTTGAATCCCAGTTCTTCATTTGTTCTGTTTGAACCCAGAGTTTTTCACGCAGAAGGATGGTTATTTAAAGCAGCACATACAAATGACTTGAATCACACTGTTTACAGAATACTCCCTCCATAAGTTATAATTACATCCTTCTTTTTCGGTATTGCGTATTTCAGTTTTAACAAGTGCAATGAATCTCTTGGCTTATGGATAAAGGACTTGTCAGTTCTAATATTTGAAGTGCAGAGCAATCATGTATTTCCCTGCAGGTTCATCACAGTTTAAATATTATTAGTAAGAGTAAAAAAATCATTTTTGATCATGAAATGAATGATGCGGAACATGGCCTGAAATTATGTATGAAGTATAGCATAATTTTAAAAGCAGAGACCTTGATGCTTCCAAGTTACTTAGTCAAATGTTCCCAGTGTAGCTCTCAATGCCATCTCTTGAGTGATGTTGCCCTTTTAGCCTGGGCAGTTGCCAGCATTTCCTCATTTGTTCTCATCCCTTGGGAGGAGAGATAATAATAAGGGTGAAGTATTCCTATGGAGCAGCCACATTTATTAACACGATTACACAACATTTTGTTCTCTTTGACTGCAGTGGAGGTGGGCTGCTTTTAGGGAGGCCTCAGCAGCAAGTCCTGCATGAAAAGGGACAAAATTCACTCAGCTCCACACTTACTCCTGCTGCTTTCTTGCTTTGGCTTTGGCATGTCCTTCCTGCAGAGCTCAGGTTATGCCACCAGTGCTGAGCAAGGGCTGTTTGTGGGAACCCAGCAGTCACCTAAACAACAGCCAGACAGAGATGTTGCTGTTTAAACTGATTTTCTCACTGTAGTAGGGGATAACTGGTTTTTAAGACAAAGAAATCTAAGAGAATCTTACAATTTTGGAAATATTTCTGCATGGAGAACTCTTCAGTTTAATGTATCTGTTATCTCTGTGGTTATGGAGCTTCCTGAGGATGTGAGAAAAGGCTCGGGTAACGCAGGAACAAAAAACAGTTTCTTGTGCCTCTTGGTTTTCAAGTGCATGACTAGCTGCCAGTTATTCATGTATTAAAACAAGAAAAGAGTTTTTCTTTAAAAATTCCCATCTAGCTTTGTTTTAAATTTTCTGAGAAAAACCACAGATGTATTTTGTTTTCAAGTTCGTGATATGCAGTTTAAAAAATGTCTGATATCTCCACATTACTTCATGAAATAGAAAAGTGACTTCATAAGATTTTATGAATTGCCTCACAAGGATTTGAGTAGCATTCTGTCAGATGACAAGGTGGCTTATGAACAGGTCTGTGTCTGGGAAATGGGTGACAGATCATCCAGTCACCAGCTCCCTGAATTACTGGCTTTTCTGCCACTGTCCTTTTTTTTTGTGATTTCCAGTTAGGGAGCGTGCAATCTCAATGATTGTTCCGAAAAAAAAGAATAGCATATCACCAAGTGAGAGATCCAATCTAGAGAGATGCATTCCCTCAAGATGCACTTGAATACAGCTTTGGAAAAATTACTAAGTGGACTTTCACTGTAGCAAGGAGCCAGTTAATGTGTTGTAGCACTGGCTGAAGAGAGTGGTGAGAAGATTATAAAGATGGATTTTGTGAGTAGGAAACTTCTCATTTCTGCTTTTGTTTGTTTGTTTGTTTGCTTTCTGTTTAAAATGGAGATATACACTTACAACTATTTATTTGTTGATTTTGTTGACTGTAGTTGATGCAAACTGCAACTTTTACACCAGTTGAACCTTTCTCTACCTCTTCTGCTTCACTGCACAGTCTAACACAAAATATACATTTTCAACCCTAAGATTTTAATCAGAAAGGCAAAGACATTTAATTAGTAGCTCAGTCAATAGAAAGGGCTGCATGAAAATTTGTTAGACAGTGTTTGCTATACACTTTCCACTAGCTTGAATGTATTTATTTCAGAGTCTGCATAATAATCAATAGAAATCTGCAGCACGGAAAAAATAATCAAGTGGTTTGGGATTGCTGTTTTTGGAAGAATTCTATTCTCTTATCATTTTTAAACACCTCTATTGAGGTAGGGATTATAAAAGGGAAAAAGGCATGTTCCTTGGGCAGAAAAGCAGTGTGCAGAAGTCAACTCATAGTCTCCATTATCTCATAAGATGCTCTCATCACTGACAAACAAAATCGGCAAAGAGTATTGTGGAAGTGAATTATGTTTGCTGTCTCCTATTTGTCATGGCAACATGCAAGTGTCCCCTCTGAGACCACAACCTTGAAGCAAATAGATAGTTTCAATTATCTAATTTTTACAATAAATGAGGCCTGCCTATTGGAAATCTATGTGTGATTGGCAATGGCAAACAGTAACTGTGAATATATCCAGTCCAGTGCTTGTTAATTTACAACTTCTTCTGAAATATAGAGTAGCAATGCTATTTCTTGAAATGAACAGGGGCAGTGTAAGTAGCAGGGACGGAATAAGCAAACTTTGTCTTTCTTCTTAATGGCTTTAAGTTGTTTGAGTCTGTATTTACTTACAAGTGAGCTGTGGCTTGAGATCCTCATCTGGAGGTCAGGACCCTTTGTGCCTCAGTGGATAACTGAAGATAATCACTGCTTTGCTCAAAGTTCAGTCAAAATTTATAACAAGACTCCAGACATGAAAAATAAGCAAATATGGGTGACATTTGCCGCAGTAACAGCTTAATAGAATCAAATGGATAAGCTGGCAGCAGCTCATGCCTGTGTTACTAGGAATTGTTAACTGTGCAGTGACATTTTACTATTAAACAGTTCATTTTCTCAAGTTTTGCATGTAGTTTACCTTCCATTTTGTTTTAGAATTATGTACACTAAAAGAATGGCCAACATTTTATTTTTGGCCTCTATTTGGCACAGAGGCTTTTATGCAGTGAAATATCTTGCTCAAGTGAGGAAGTGTTGCCCCTTGCCCAGGCAGCCTTTGTGTCATGTGATGTTTTCTCACCTGCAAAAGAGATTTTGACCATAACCTTAATCTTGGAAGTATGGGAAATCTCTGAGGTATGCAAAGCCACTGATAACTTGAGGGTTAGGTTAAGTACACTTCCTAGGAAGCCACTGGAGAATGAGGGATATCCAGAATGGCTCTGTGGTTGTGTCCTTCCTGTGCTCTGTCCTGGGTATGGATAACACCATCTCCACATAAATTGTCATGCTGTTGCACAGACAGGAATGCATCTAACAAAGGCACACAGATTGGTGCTAATAAATGGAAATCTTCTAGTCTACAGTGGCTTATAGAAACTACAAGCAGTGGCTTCTGCTGTCTGCAGGAATGGGGACCATTTGTTGTCTGTACTGGTCAGAAAGATCATGATGGACATCCACCATGGGACGGGCCAAGCCATGTCTCCAAACATATCACAATTCTTTTTCCTGCCCATTGGTGTAACTCCCTCCTCGTGTGAATTCTACCCTAACTCTTTGTTTCTTACAAAGAAGAAACTCTTTGTTTCTTGGTGGATTGATCTTCTGTGGCTCCCTGGAGGTCTAGAAAGTGTCATCCATGGCTCACTGGCAAGGGAATTCAGGTGTTGTTACATTTTCCTTTTGTGAAGATATTGAATAGGACTCCATAAACCAAGCAGGTGTGGTATAACCACTGTTTCCCTTCATTACACCTAGGAAGGCATCTTTCAGATAAGGAATGAGTTAAAGAAATAAGCCTATTGCTTGAAATTGAGCTCAGGGAGAAACACAACATCTCCTGAGCAGCAGCTGACTAGGTAAAGGATAAGCCTTAGTGTACTGTGGTCTGACAAATGCTGTGGGTCTGGCTTTCTGCCTGCAGAAAATGAAACTTTTAACCATCAAGAAGAAGTTCTGGGAACTGTGGTTTGATCCTGTGTGTCCCTGTAAACTCAGGGGCTTAAAATATTAGGAAGAAGGCATTTCCTTATTTTCAGAGTAGTTCTTTCCTGTGAGTTCTTGTTGATGTAAGTGCTGAAATCTCCCAGGATGAGACTGGGGTATTTCACCAGCATGGCTGATAGCGCATCCCTGGATGCCTCTTGTGGATTTGTTTAGGTTTCGGTCTATAAATGAACATCAAATGAAAGTGCTGGTCTTGTAGGAGACTCAACTTCACATCCCTTGAGTTGCTGTTATTAAAGCCTGTCAAGGAACCTATTTAAGCTTTGGTAAAAAAATACAAAGGCAGTCAAATCCTTTAAGAAAAGTATTAAAAAGGCAGATGAATAAAATTCTGAGCAAGGTAATAAAACTATTGGAGGGATTAGAAGAGTAGGGGAAAGCTTTGCAGAGCCAAACTGCATATTTGGGAGCAGCACATTCACACAGTGAGCACAAACCAGCTACACAAAAGTTGTCTCCTGTGTACAGCAAAGGACCATCAGCATTTCTGGTTGACTTCGCAGCATGTCTGGAAGACTATTTCTTCTGCCCTTGCTGGGGCCTTGTCTTCATGCCATCTGTGCGACTTAGATATGATGAATAGAAGGCTAAAGCAAGGATCCCTTGTAATGTGCTCTAGGATGACCCTGCTTGAGCAGGGAGGTTGAATCAGATGACCCACTGTGATCCCCTCCAATGTTACCCATTCTGTGACTCTGTGATTCTGTGAAATTAAAACCAAACACAGAGATTAGACATGGGCACTTCTGGTACACTGATGGTAGAAGACAATTAGAGGATTGAGTTGCATATTTTGTCGAACATTTGATCTCCAGTTTCAGTTACAACACTCCATGTATTTGACTGCAGATCTACTGATCTCAAACTGATCATCTGTTTTTCAATGGCACATAATGACTGTTAGAGAACTCTGAGGGAATTCATGATTCTGCTAATGGCCAACATGCTACTCGTGAAAGAGGACCTGCCTGCATTTGTGCTAAGTACAAATGGGAAGTTTCTTATTGCTAACTTCTGCCAGTTTAGATGCAAAGATATTCAGTCTTTCTTTCAATAAAATGGCAGTCTAGTGTCCAGATCAATAACTGTGTCCATCTCTGTTTGGATGATAGAACAGAATCAACCTTTTGCTGATATTTTGTTTACAGATATAGAAAATGCCATCCAAAAAGATCACATCTGCCTGATTTTTACTGAATACTGATCAAATAAGATCTAGTATTTATTAACCAGGGAAATAGGCTTGAAAAGAAAGAGAAATGTAAATGTTGTGTTCAAGGCAGTAGAAGGTTCAGAAGTGGATCAGTCAGCAGCAAGTGAATATCCCTCCTTTAGTGGGAGCACTGGTGGCACAGGCCATCCCTGCTGCATTTCCCTGGGTCCTGCTGCCTGCCCAGGGTGAGGGATGTGATGGGACGTGGATTCTTTCTGCATGAACTGCAGACAACACCCCCTGTGTAGCACTCAGTATCTCCTGTGGGTATGTAGATTATAGCAAACTGTGTTCTCCCTTTGTGCATGCAGTGCAGAAAAGAAGAGCTGCTGGGAATTATTTTCAAATGTAAAATATGGGGAAATCCTTCTGTTCAGCAGCAGCTTGTCCATGATAATGACCTCAGAAGGATATAATGACTAATGCATTTTCACTAATCCTAGCCCAAGATTTAATGTAGCAGCTGAGTTGAAAATTTTGCAATTCTTGAAATCTGGTATTTCTAGCTTTGCCTTCTTTTTTTTGCCTTATACAGGCCACAAGATTTATTAAAGTTTGATGTAATTACGGCTTTGACCCATAAAATCTGCATGGATGATTTTAAAGCCAAGGATAGTGCAGCCTTGAGATAAAATCTTTAAAGGAGGCTGTGAGTTATATCCTCAGTTATAAATCTTCATGGGATTGATATACGATGGAAGAGTATAGTCTGCCATAGCACACACAGTGTGAGACTTGCCACTCTTACTCAAATTTAGTAAGTATCATTGCATTCCAAATCTGCTCTCTGAAATCAGATAGATGATGAAACATGGCTCTTTCCAAAGAGCATCCCAGAAAGGTGCATAAATAAGTACTTGAGCCCCTTGGAAAATAGAGGGGTGTAGGTAATACTTAAAGGTTTATGTTGTGTCCTGCCAAAAAATTGGATACTTTAAGATAATATGAGGGAAGAGTGTTCCATGTTATTATGCATTTAATTTTATTTTTGTGGCACAGTTTTTCATATTGTACATGATAACTGAATGCAGCAGCTGGATTAAAAACATTTATTTCTTGTTTCCTGTGGAGAGGAATCAATCCTTTCCTTCCTATAGAAGAAAATCAATTTAATGTATTATCTTTTATGTGAGTTGGTTAGTGATTGTAGTAGTAGGAAAATGATAAGATTTACATGAGTGTAATGAAAGAAAATTCTTATGGCTGGCAACTAAAATAATTAAATTTACAATGAACACAATTACTCAAGAAGGATCCAAGAATAGAGTTACTATGAGACTTGAAATGGACTTTCTAGTCAGCCAGGACAGTCATGTGTCAACCACCAGAATTAATTCAAGGAGACTGCTAGAAAATGAGTTTTAGTGAAAGCCAAATTTGATAGACGCCCAAATGTCAGTTCAGCCTCCTGAGCATGTACCTCTAGTTCTCACTAAGCATGAGAATAAAACCCAGCCTCGCTGAAAAACATCCAGGAGATCTTTATAAAAAAAGATGATGCTGTCCCTGCAGTGTGATTGCCTTGTTTTCTTTTCCTCCAAAGAATTGATGATTGAAAACAGAGAGATAACTCATTGCGGTTCGGTTCATGGCGAGAAGAGGGGATCATGCAGCAATGAAAAAATGAAATACAAAATAAAACCAGTCTGATCAAAGCTATCTTGATCTCTGATGGAAACAGAAAACTCTGCACTGTGCTGAAGGAAATGAAATATGAAAATTCAAGCACCCCAATTGCAACCTGAGCCTCCCTCTCTCACCCTACTCGGGCAAATGTTCAGCTCTGGGCCTGCACATAAAGCCCAGGGAGGGGCAGTGAGGGGCATTCCTACAGGGGACCCTTGGCATGGTAAATGCTTTCACACTGCAGCAAAGTGCTCAGAAGTAATACTGTTAATGGACAGTAAACTGCAAAGAGAAATCCGTGTCCCTGATGATTTAATAAACACATGGCAGAGGTTAGAGACGGGTTGGATTTCCACAAACACCGGTTTATTTCACTGGAAACTTTTCTGAAATGCAAACTTTCTGCTGAGAAACTATATTTCTTCAGGAGAAGTTTCCCTGGACAGTTTTCAGCACTCTGAAACAACCTCCCTGGGAGAAGGAGTCCTCTTCCCACTGTCAGTAGCTAGAGTCAAACCTGGTGACTGCAGGGATATCTTCTCATCCTGCCAAGGGATTGTATGGACAATAAGTAAAGCCCATCCTAGACTTGTTTTAGAAGAAAGAAGTTATTAGAAGAGACAGTGCAGACTGTGTGACTTCCTTTATATCCCTTTTTCCAAAATAACGGGCTTTACTAGTATATTCCTCAAGTCAAAAACAGACACACTCTCTTTATCAGTGGTGTTGATGTCAGTGATTTTTCAAGTATTCACAGCCACACCACTGCTTTTTTCACCAGTAATTACTCAATTTTAAACAGCAAAGTCTTATTTATGTAGTGAGATAATATTCTTTAAAGTAGTTCTCATAAAATGGCATTAAATTTTGCTAGGCTTTACTATCTTTTAATTTCTTTGTTGCAAATCTGCTGAGTTTATAAGTAAACATTTTAAACATTTTCTCTTCAAATCCACAAATCAAGATGCATTCCGCTTGAAAGCACCTCATTTGTAGAGATCTTTTCAGTCAGATCTTGTCTTCAGCAACGTGTCTCTTGTAAAGCTGTCATTTTGGGAATTTTTCAGTCAAGAGGAGAAGAGGCATTAGAAATTGGAGCTTGGGATCTGCATGTAGTAAGTACATGGATGGGACAGCAAGGAGCACTCAGTACCTATGACTGGGGCATGTCAGCACCTCCTCTTTAAATAAGGCACAGTCACAGTTTCCCCTTTGCTTTCTCAGAGCTCCTTTTCTTCCTCCCAGTCCCTGCCAGGGCTGAGGTGATGGGCCTGGTGTTGGATGGGAAAGGAGAGGGGAGAGGGGTGCCTGGAGGGGTCTCATTTTGGGACAGGTCACCTTGTCCCAGTGTGTTTCCAGGAGAATGTCTCTCCCAGACTTATGCCCTAAAACTTGCTGATTCTCAGGGCAAAGGTCCCAATACCTCCACTGCTGTGCTTCCCAAGGAGCTGGGAGCTGTGATGGCCCTTGAGTGCCAGCTTGCTCCGGGTGTGTTGATGTCACGCTGCCCTCATCAGCCAAAATCTAAACTACCAGCGTGACAGAGGTCAGGGAGACTTGATGGGCTTCGGCTCAAAGTTCACAGGAGAAAATAGCACTTAATGTGCTTTATATGCCTCCAGGGAGCATTTAGCCAGGAAACCTCTGCCTTCTGGGTCCATCCATTCTTTCAGCTGGAAAAAGATGGCTGATGTTTCTGTCTTGAAGTGCTGTACAAGGCACCCAGTGTTTAGACAACAAGCTCTGAACAAGCTTCAGAATTGTGATCAGGCAGTTCATGAGGGGCATTTAGCAGATGTGATGCCCTGGGCTGCCTTTTGGTCCTTCTTTGGGCAGCATCTGCGGTGTTCCGTCACTGTGAGACCCAGGTACATCCCTGGAAGGAGAAGTCCTCTTCCCACTGTCAGTAATTGGAGCTAAACTTGGTGACTAAAGCGATCTTTTCCCTCCCTGTCAAGGGACTGTATGGAGAATAGGTAAAGCCCATTCATTACTCGTTTTAGGAGAAAAAAGTTATTAGAAGAAACAGTACAGGACAAAGGAGATTGTGTGATTTCATTTATACTGTTTTCCCTGTGACTTCATGCTTGTACCTTCTGTGGACAACAGCAGGCAGGGTGCAAAATCCCTCAGAGTTTTATGGAAAGGAGAGGGAAATAAAGAAAATATGGCATTATCCATGAATTTAGTGGCAAAATTTTACGGGTCTCGCTTTGTCACAGACCATGGGAATTTCTTTCGTCACTCACTTTATTGAAGTAATTACACTAGGGTGGATTTGGCCCTCAGTGTTTCCAGTGGGAAGTCTTAATTTATCTGGGACTAATGTTTTGCATGATGTATAGAAAATAATATAAACTTTTTTCCAGATAAAGAAAAAAAGGAGCTAGAATTAAATAACTGTGTTGGGTCATATGGAAATTTTTGGTTGTGTCAAGGTTATTGTTTCTCTACAGTGATAACAGAAATTGAACAACCTGCAGAATTCATATTTTGGGGGAAAAAAATCATTCACACCTAACTTATTATTATTAATGACATAGTTCAGATCATTGATTTTATGTCCTGTATGGTTTAGCTAATGATTACAGAAAGGCCTTCAAAGATTGTATATTAATGACATCAATTATCAAAAATCACGAGCTTTATGGATTGTCATGAATATCAAGTGAAGCTTAGGATATGAACAACAATAGCATGTGACATGTAAAGTTATGTGAAGCAATTAAGCACATAAAAACTTCACTTAGTATCTCTTTTTAAAAAAGGTTATTCCATTATAATAATGGTCAATTCTCAGCAGACAAAAAACCATCCTTCATCTTGTTTCCTTCTGGGCATTTAGTAACGGGGTTCCCACCTGCTGTTTAACATTTTATCACATCATTACCAGTGAAAACATTTTACACTGGCAGCACTAATTGAGTAGAACCTTTCGCGCACTATTTTTACAGGAACAGGTACCTTGAGTTTTGCACGCAACCATGTTCTTTGCTATAAAATTCCTCACTTGTAATAAGTTTTTTATAAGCCTGATTTTACACATTTTTTAAAAAACAAAAGACCAAAAACCAGGGAATAAGGGATAGGGGGTATGTGATGCTGCACCATGTACCCGTTGTGTCATGTGATGTTTTGGTTGTGTTTGGTCTGGGCACACGGCTGCTGGGGTGGGCATGTATGTGTCTGTACAGGGACATCACACTGCATTTCACAGTGGAGGTAGAGTGACAATTAGTGATTTTGATTAATTTTCCCATAACGAGCATTTGTGGAGAGCCCACAGCCAGGCAAATTTCCCAACTCCCTGCCATCTGCCTGGGGAGCTGCCTCGTGCTGTCTCTGCAGTGGTGGCAGAATGAGATATGGTCAAGGCTAAGGGCTGAGTAGCTTGGTGCCCTCCGTGTTGGGCACTGGTGATGTTTGGGTTTGTAGGAGAGCAGTTTTGGGGGACACTGAGCTGGGCAAAGGGCTGGGGGAGCCACCACCTGAGGGGGCTGCTGTTCCTTTGGGCACTGTGCAGGCTTCCTTACAGCAGAAAAGGCTGCTTCCACCAGTGTCAGAACTGTGAGAGCATAGTCCATCTGCCTGCTCCTGAGTGAGCAAATGGTCTCTACAGACTCCCAAAAAACAGGCAATGAGATGTGTGAACCACTTCTGGACTGTCCTTGGTGCTGAAATCTGTGCATGGGAGTGACCAAGATACCTGAATTATCTTCACTGCGAGCTTTGGATAGGATAGCTCACAGATATTACTGTATCTCAGTGTAAAAAGTAAAGAAATTAAAACTGAGTCTTTTTTTAGCTGAGAAGATGAACCATAAGTGTCCTGCTTTTAGGAGGCTTATAAATGCTTGTGAGTGCCATGGATCTGTTTAATGCTCTGTTCCACTGCAGCTTTCCTTTGAAGTGAGAGACTTTTGATAAAAGTGATGTACATTATGCTTGGAGCAGAATTCATACTGTAGTGAGATACGAAAAGCCTTGACCATGGATATGGAGCTTGTTACACAAGTCCCTGTAGACAGACAGATACAGGCTCTGTCCTGAGGAACACTCAGGCTACATCAAATGTCATAAATCTTCAGCTCAACTGAAAAAAGAAATTGTGGATAAGGGCTAATTCTTTCAAAACTCTTGAAAATTGGAATTAATCTGTCTGATGCCTTTTCT
Organism: Lepidothrix coronata; assembly: GCF_001604755.1. Classification (NCBI taxonomy): domain Eukaryota; kingdom Metazoa; phylum Chordata; class Aves; order Passeriformes; family Pipridae; genus Lepidothrix; species Lepidothrix coronata. The sequence goes on along the minus strand of NW_016690266.1, from coordinate 3,062,238 downwards.
CCATGGACTAGTAAGAATCCCAGCAAATATATCAAACAGGATGTAAAGGGAACTGCTGTGGTGAAAGCAGGGAGAGACAGACTGAAATCAAATGAGTTTGTCGAGCAAGGGATTCATGCTCCCTCACATATATGATGTTAAAATCACCTGCAGAGGTGAAGAACTGCAGTGCCTTTCTAGACATTATATTATTACTAACATTTGCCTACAGTTTCCGCCTTGTATTGATCTGTTGCTTCCTCATGTTCCTGTAGGGATGCTAACCTGGGAAAAAATTTGCCTGAGCTAAGTATCTGTGGAATTCCACAGGGAAAGTTCTTGTGGATGGTTCTGCCATGAGGATGATTTTTACTTAAAAAAGTGAACTTTCAAATAGAGTGATTTAAATTGTTTGCTGACTAAGTACCCAGTGACACTCATCACGAAGACGCTGTCACTGCCACTGCTCAGTTTAGGAAAGCATGGAAGTTAAATCACATTTTGGGCTCTGGGATGGTTTCTTCTCGATTTCAGGAAAGCTGCTTTGCTGCTGACTGTCTCCTTCTTTGAGGAATGGAGGGCAATGATGTTTGTCAGCTTTGCATAGAGTTTGTGATAATTAACATTTGAAGATGAAAAGCTACTTGATTTTGTAAAAGGATTTCTGCTTACGTGTCTGCTGATGGGAGACAAGAAGAGCAATAGCTGAAATTGCTCAAAGACAAAATCCAAATAACTTCTAACTCCTCTGAGGTTTAAATAAAGCCACTATAGCACATTCATTTTCCTTAGAGATATGCAATAACTTAGAAAAAGTATTATAATGGACAAATATAGATTTTAAGTCGCACTCAGCACTGAGTTGCCTCCTTTGCTGTTCAATGATGCTATGAATTTTCTCTTCAGGCTGCCAGCCACTGACTCAGCTTCACATCATCTCTCACCATTAAATGCTGGGTGAGTTCAGTTTTAAAGTGAAACTCTGAAGGGAGGTTATAAAGGAGATGAACTCTTTGAATTTTCTGTTTGAATTGTGGTAATCCAACTTATCTTTTCAATGTTTATTTCAAGCACAAACTGTTTTTTTTTTTTTTTGGTGCCCTGTGGCCCAGTATATCATCTTGGATCCAAATTAACAGAAGTACCAAAGCCATCTCTACCTCCCTGGCTTTGACATTTTGGCACTTCCTTGTTCCTCATCAGAACTGAGTCTGTGGCTAAAAATTGTAGTGTCATCCACAATGTTGAAAAATAATTTGGTTCAAACAGATTTCAGTCCTTTCAAGGATCAAAAGCGTAATAGATGAAAACACAGTGTGTCAGAGGGTTTGAGTGCTGATGTGAGACATCAGACTCAAATTACCTGCTTCTTCCTTAGAGTTAGAATGAAATTCTAAAGATGCACCGAACAGAATCCAAAGTAAAATGAAAAGTCTTCCAACCACTCTGGTAGAAATCCTGTGTCCTCTCATCCCCCTGAGTTTATGCTGATAGTTATTTAACAGTTCAAAATCTTTTCTTTTATGTGCAAGCAGCTGATGTGAACTACCCTGTAAGAGAAATCTGAGCATTCAGAGGTGTATGCCTTGGTACAGCATGACAGTGCTCATGAAGAAAGACGTGAAGCAATTTAATATTATTAATTGCTAGCTGGCTGATTAGACTTACAAGAAATTGTCAAACCTTAAGCCCCCAAATAATAATTTCTCACAAAAAAAAAGGAATTTATTATGCTATTAACTTTGTTCCTAGCAGGTTTTCCAAAGTGAAATCACTAACTGCAATAAAATTTTTATTGCACATTTTAATTTATTTCTCCCTCCAGTTAAGAAATGTCTCAAAGATGTATTTTGGTGTTCTCTACTGTCATTATTTGTCATTTATAAAGAGAAACATTTGTAGCTACTTATTCCATCCATTCTGAATTTGAAACCCATGTAACTTCTCCTTTCTAGTCCTAGAAGGTCAGAGATGAGTGATATCAATTAAGAGTTTAGTTTTTGGAGGACTGAATGGGAAGGCCCAGATGCTTTCTGCACACATGTGGCAACACAGAGGAAGAGGATGAACTTGAAGGCAAACAGTAGCAATTCATGGCATTTCAGTGCTAAGACCACACAATGGGTCATGGATTTACCTCATGTGAGGCATCCATCTTAGGAAACTAATTGCACTGGGATCTCTGCATAATCAGTGGAGAGTCAGAGCTGCTTCCAGGGGGAATGATCTTCTTCTGTGTATTACATGGGGTCACCCGCAGCTACATTTCTACCCAAGTACTCTGAGTGCCCCAAGGTAAGTAAATTCTTGGTGCTCAATACTGCTACTATAATTGGTTTATGCTCTGCTTAACTGAAGCAGCTGAGGGTTTAGGTGACTGTGCCTCCATAATATAAATTTTCGCTGGAGTAAAAATTTTCATTCATGGTGGGAACCATTCTGTGAGAAATAAAGTACCAGAGGCTTGTTTCTTTATGTGGATGACTGTGCAGGGGACCTGGGGGAAGGGATTAAATACTTTAGACTGAGACCAACTGCTTTTTGACCTCAGCACAGTTTTTAGACTCTGATCCAATGTGGTGGGGCTGCAAGGTTCTGGAAGCCTAAATTTCAGTAAGGATGTGAAATTTCACCATCAAAAAGATAGGCTCTGATATTTATAAGAGTAGTGTGAAAGTTTTTGACAGAGAAGTACATAAACAGAGACCTGAGAGGGGGTTTTGATTGTATAAGTAATGGATATTTCCCAAGTCTTTTGTAAAGGGCTTTTATTTCCTCCAGTATAAGGAGCATCTCTTTGGATAAAATATCTCAGGTTTTGTCAAACCATTTATCATTTGCAATATTCCTGGAAGATTTCCATCCACTTGCAAGTAGTAGTTGCTGTAAGAGAATACAAAAAGGATCAATACTAAAACCATCTTCAGAGCTCAGAAAATCTAGTCTGGGAGTCGGATTAATCCAAGCTTCAGAAATATTGAAACAGTAAAATGCTAGTTGCCCATCAGTGGATTTGGCAAACGAACATTTCCTCTCTATGTTACCCAGGCTGCCAAGCGCTTGAAGCTTTTCCCCTTTGTCTGAATTTTCCAGTCCTGGACAATGATCCCAGGTCACTCTGGTCCCAGACACCCAGGTACTTCAGTGAGTGGCTGTGGGCAGCACAGTGGCCACCCATGGGACTGTTGAGGTCAGAGAAGTGAGGGGACCCAGTTACACGGTGCTTTCTCTTTCTACCTGAAAGTATCTGGTTTTCACTTCAGGCTCACCCATAACCCCAAAACACAGGGATGCGTGGCCAGTCATATGCCTTTCAGAGCTGTTACATGCTCCTGTGTTCTTCTGATAAAGATAAGGTTTAATGGGAAACTGCTGCCAAAGCAAGGAACTTTCACAAAAAGATGAGAATCTCTGACAGCTGCTGTTGTTAGACTCTAGCCTTGCTGAGGAGAGTTTATGGGATTGCTTTGAAACTTACTGCATGGATCAGATTCAGCCTGCTTTCTCATTCATTCCTGTCAAATACTGTCTGACTGTGTCTTCCCTGCAGCTGATTGTCAGTGTGAGATACCACAGTAAGAGTAAAATAAGAGTAAACTTTCTTTATTTACATGTCAGACAGAGGGGTGTGCAGCAAAAGAATATGATGGGAAGTATTAAAACCTTTAGGCAAAATGCTTGGGAAAGCAGTAAGGCACTGTTAAATGCAACAGGGTGCTATGCCTTAGTGCACCAGCTCTGTTATCACACCCTGCACCCACAGTGCAGGCAGAAGGTGTTTGTAAGAGTTGGCATGGTATTAAGAAGTCACACATCTCTGAACCGTCATGTCCTTCATCTCATAATAGATTATACATAAAAAAACCAAAGAATAGCATTGCTCTGACTCACTGGTGTGCCCACTCTGGGCCCTAAATGCTCCATGGGTGGAGGAAGAGGAAATGTAGAAATAACAGCTTTTACAGATAATGATCATTTAATACTTCATAATTTTCCCTTTATGTATGTTTGTGTAAAGTGAAATCCAAGCAAAGTGATGATTTAGGAACTTTATAATAGCCCTTGAGGGGGAAAAAAAGTGACCAAATCTTACTTCTACACAGGTGCATCTGTAGTTGCTGCTCCCCTTGCATTTCAATGTCCCTCAAAGGTGACAGACCAAATAACACACAAACTGCGCAGCAGGAGACAACTGCAAATGTGTTACAGCCCTCAAACTGTTTTTCTTGCAGATTTGATTTGTGTCTTGGTTAACTTTGGTTTTCCTGACTAGCAGAAATGGGTTGTGTGGATGAATGTGCAGAAAATGTCTTGCAGTCACAGTGCACATGTAGCTCACAGGTGCAACCGGGTTTTTCTGAGTGGCCTCTTGGGCTCTTGGAAATGGATCCAAGTCTGGCTGGACTATGGGTTGCAGTGTGACAGTAGTTCTGGATCCCAAACCCAGATGACCTCACTTTTGCACCCAGGGCTGGTGGCACTGTATGCTGGGGAAGAACTGAAGTGCTGTCAGTATTCAGCCCTTTGCCATAACCATCTCTAAGGGTGCTTTGTAGCCAGCTAAAGCCGGGAGTGTTACAACGGGACAGACTCAGAGCCTGCTGCAGTGCCTGTGCACTGCAGCGTGACAGGTACAGCTGTGTCCCCTCCTCTGATGTATTCTTCAGGTGGCTTTTATGAGCAGCTGAACTATGAATGAGTTTCAGTTATCAAGAAAAACCCGTGAAAAACCTGACGTTGAACATGACACCACTCATGGCATCCAGAAGTTATTTGAAAATTAATGGAAGATTATTTCCCACCGAGCCCACACAGACATCCGTATGTGGTTGCTCTCAGCTACTGCAATGTTTTACATGAGAGCATGTGCAGAATTTTTTTAAAAGAAAAAATGTCTTTCTGGCTTTAAAAAAAATAAAATTATCCAGTCGCACAATTAGCAGTTTCAGCAGTGAGTCTGCAGTTCATCAGTCCAAATGTTTAATGTGCAAATATGCAAATAATATGAATTCACTGAAAGATAATTTAGTAACATGATAGGAGCAATACATATATTTTTTAGCAAGAATAAACACACATTTAATTTTCTGTCATCATGAGAGCTGTTTTTAATTTTGTTAATATTTTTCTAAAGATGAAACATTGACAACACTGTTATATTACTTGCCATAAGAGTAAATTAATATTGATTAGTATGTGTGACTTAATTTAAACTCAGTCGTCATGTCATACCACTGAGATTTCTTCTGAATGATTTTAAAAGCAAGAGAAACTTGAATACAAATAGATGAGGTTTTATCTTTATTTTAATTTTTTTTGGTAACTATCTCTTCAGGTTTTTTTTTCAGCTATATGCATGAGCCTTTTAGTCTTGGTAAAGTTCTCATGTAGTAGCTTTCAATCAGCTGAACTTGTCCTTAGTGTAACACAGTAGAACATTGGTGTGTTTGGGCTGTTTTGAATTAGTCCTTTGTGGCACTGGGTAATACTTAAAGGAGAGCTCAAAAATGAGACAGTGTTTATTAGGATTTTTAGAAAACTGTTAGAAGTATTACTATGGGGGAGAAGGTTCTAAATATCTCCAGAGTTTCACACCAGAAAGATTAGAAGGGTTGCTGCAGGAAATGTTGTATAATTTCTCCCTTTCCAGGGCAAAACTGGCAAGAATGAGCATATTAGTTGAATAAGAAATCTTAGTGTTTCTGTGTGATAGACTCAGACAGTGTTGTGATGCTCTTTAAATTTGCCATGACAATGACTTTCTTCTTTTTGGGTTACATTTTCCAGATTCCAAATCAGCTATGGAGTGTAATCAAATGCTAAGGTCTTTATTCAAGATGCTCTTGAGGATGCTTATCTTTCAGAGGTTTCAGTGGGGCTGAGCAGATATTCAGAGACAAGCACGGATTTAAGTGCTTTTCCGAAGTGTGATGCTTTCCTGAATCAGAGTGATGCAGTGAAAGTGTTTTGGAGAAGGGTACAACTCCCTGTTATCTGCTTCTGCTTGATCACATCCTTTTTGATCTGCAGCTGCCTGTCCTTTTTAAATGAACTGACTGCTTTCCAAATACATCCTTGAAATGTCACTTGTCACTGCTGAGGAGTGGAACTGTTTGGCATTGTGGGGAGAGCAATAGTTTGGGAAACAGGAGGTCTGGGTGCTCCTGCAGAGCTGTGCCCAGGAGGCATCGTGTGGCTCAATGTAACCCACTTCCCCACACCTCTGAATCCTTTCCAAGCACTGTAACACAAATAGCTAATAATAACAGAGCTGTTGCTGGGGGAAAAGAATCATCCTGGTATGGGTAAGTTCACATCAGATTGAGTAGGATGCCTGCAAACTTGAAAATTAAACTGGGGTGAACAAAGCAGGCAGTTTTGTATGAGTTTTCCCAGCTTCCTGTGAGAAGAAATATTTTCAAAATGGGTTTGATTGCTAATCTGATTATGCCAGCTCGGAAGTTAAATTGAAACATGAAATAAATGAAGGCTTTTGGAGTTATGAATTAATTAGAAAACTAATTAGGACAGATAAAAGAAATGCGAGTCAGTGAATTGTTTTTCTTATCTTGGAATAAGAGCATTTAAATTGAAAAGATGACATTAAACAAAGCCTACAAACAATTGGAAACCGTGTTAGCAGAAAGATAAGTACTAAAAGGGGATTTTTTGTTTTACATCATGATATAGCTTTCCAAAATTTATTTCTGAAGAGGGAACAGCAGCCTAGAGGAGAGGATGTCTACAGGCTCAGGGACAGCTGGAAGAGAAATGTTGAATTGAGGCTGAGCAGATAGGAGAGATACAGAGCTGGTGAGCCTCAGCAAGTGCTTCACTGACGTCTGTGAGTGCCCCTGGGCCGGCTGTGCTTTCATGTACCAGGATTTCAGGATAGGACCATTTCAGTGGGCATGGCTGTGGGAAAAGCCATGGCCCTAGGCTGTCCCTGCCTGCACCAGGGACTGGTCCTGCACTAAGGGTGGTTGCAGGCACTTGGACCTCCTTTTGCACCAAGAGAAAGAGGGGGATGTTTTCTCATCGCTGGGTTGGAAAAGTTGCCTTCAGAAATTTTCTTTTGGAGTAAGTTGAACAGGAATGTGCCATAATTGCCTGAGCCATCTGTCCATAACACCTTTAGTATAAAAATGTTGCTAGGCTGTTTCATATATGGTAACAGTGAACATAAAACACAATGAATGATGAAATATCAGTGCACTGGTTGATGGAATCAGAGAAAACTTCCAGAGATCAGATGACAAAAAAATGGTTGCTCTCAAGCACTGGAAAAAGACTAGAGAGGAACAGCTAACAACACATTGAAATCTGGGTGAGACCCACAGTCACGGAATCTCCCATGCTGCGGTTTGTACTGAGACTATCCATAATAAATTGTCAGGGAGGGGTGCTGGTGGTACAGGCAGGCTCAGCCACAAGATCAGGAGGCAGTGCTACAGCCCTGATGAACAGACAGGCTCTGGAGATCATCCTTGGCACAGTACAGGGGGCAGAGGGGCAGTCCATGCTATGCCACCCCACCCTGCAGGGCCCTTTGGGTGCCCACCAGCTTGAAAAGTCCATGACTGCCTCACAGACCCTGGGCACACAAAACTTATGCTGCTTTAGAGAGGTTACTAAATCCATTACTACCATTCCTTTGAAATAAGAAGGCTGTCACTGTAATACATTTTAAAATCAAAATGAGCTTTAAGCCCAAATGGTCCCACCAGTAAGAAAGAGTCCCTGCTCTGAAAACCTAGAAGCAGCAAAAGTATTAAGGAAGTTAAAGCAATCGTTAACATTAATATATTTCTCTCATCACTCACATGAACATGAGAAAGAGAACCATAGAGGTGATGTATAATATTCATATTTCTTAATGCATTACAGGAAAGCATTCAGACACTGCAGAGAAAAGACTGATAAAAGGACTTGTACAGAGCAGTAAATGAATATGTCCCTGAAATGTGTTGCAGTATCGGGTGATCACTTAGTTCTGGAAGACAGAGATTACCTGGCAGCTACTTGGCTCTTACTCCTTGAATTACCTGGCTAACAGCTTGGAAATCTTTGTTGAATTATATATTAGCAAGCAACTTAAAACAAAAACCAACCAACCAAAATCCAATCAAACAAAACAAAACCAACCAATCAACCAAAAAAGAAAAATTCCTGAAGTAGTTACTGTCTAAGATCACAGTGAACAGCTTACAAAAACATAGCTCAGAAGGACAAGGCTGGATACTGGAGCATGGCTATGAAGTTCAGTGTCTCTTGCAGGGCAGCTGATTTTAACCTCTAGCTTGGATATCTCTCTCAGTTCTGTAACTGTGTGGTAGGCATGTGACATGTTCATGGCTATATGGAGCAAGGTAATGGTTTTCTATCCCAAAATAGGCAAACCACCCTCAAACCACCTGTGGCCCACCTGAGGAACTGGCAGTGGTGGGTCAGTACTGAAAAGAGGTTTAACAAGGAGGTGGTGTCAACACTGCAGTGTGAAAAATAACCCTGAAAGAAGTGCTGGAGAAGGTTCGGACTGGTTGGAGAGGAGAACAGTGTGAGGACCTGGTCCCAGGAGAATATCCATCATTTTCCTTTGTCCTGGTACTGCTCCCAGGCACAAGCTAGTGTCTAGTCAGGAGGCAGCATGAAGAAATTAGAAAAATAAGCCCCAGATCTCTTCCTGCTTGCTCCGAAGAGCAGTTGCTTCACCCTAGTCCTAATCTGGAAGGATCATGTGTCTCTGTCTTTGCAGCCACTCAGGCTGCCCCACCACTGCAGAGCCAGAGCAGCACCAGTTTTGCCATAGGCCCCATGAATGTATGTAATAGGTAATTAATAATAGAGCTATAAAGCCCTTGTTCAACTTCACAGATGTTGAGGAGTGACTCAAACACTGCTGAGCCTGTGTAAATGAGCAGAGGAATGTGGCACTGAATATGACACACCAGCAGGGAGGAACTCCTGCAATGAGAGCAGGGAGCAAGTAAAGTTTTCTTGGCTGGCTGTGAGAAAAAGCATGAATGGACCTGTTTTGGGAAGGGAAATGGTAAAAGGTCTGTCTGAGGAAAATCCTATACATCCCTGAAGTAGGTGGTCATGAAGAAAATTCCTTCTTGCAGAGCTTTTGTAAAACAGTGTTACTACTTTACAGACCCTGATGAAGCAGTCTACCTCTGTGATCAAGAAGTTTAAAAATAACACGCAGACTTGAAGGAAAAATGCAAAAAGAGGAACTACCATAATAAAATATACCATATGAAGCCTGAGAAAATGAAATTTGGCTTAATTGACAAAAAATGTCAATGAAAAATGAATGTGGTTCAATTATTGAACTTCTCACATTTTAATATTTTAGTCCTAGTCAGATAGTACAGAAACTGGAGACAGTGAACGAGTTTTTTAAACTCTCAGTTTCTTTGAAGTTTATGATAGGTTGATAGTTGCTGTTTAAAACATATTTTCTTATCATTATAACCCACAGAAAGTAGCACATCTTCATTTGGTTTTAGGAGTTTAATGGACACAGGAAGAATTTGGATAATGATGAGAATGATAAGTTATATAACATGTCTAAATGAAGCAAATCCTATGACTCTACAAAGATATTGCAGGAAAATGTGATCTGAAACTCTCTGGATCAGTAGAAACAGTAAAGAGAGCCAATGTCAACTATTCAACAAGAAAAGTTTTGTTCAAGTTAAGCTTGCTTATGCTTTGTGGAAGAATTCATGAACTAAGTGTATTGATTGGATCAAACAAAATGGGAAAAAGGAGGATTTAACTTCTGAGTTTATATGGTTAGCCCATGCAAACCAGTCTTGTCTGATCATAATCTGCACAATAAATCCACCACTGCTGGAACTTCAGGCTCAACAGCACATAGAAGTGCAGTATGTGGGTTGGTCAGGTTTTTAAAAATCCCTCAGCTCCCAAAACTTTCACAAATTCTAATCTGCCAAAGGATGATTCACTTCAATTGCATTCACTTAATTTTTTTTTTAAAGTTAAAACACTGAAATAGCAAATGAAAGGCTATTTTTCTTAAATTTAGGGCTTTTGCCTCTGAAATAAACTTCAGTTTTGCACTGGCTATGGGTTAGCCTATTTTACGTTCCTTTTAGAGTGTTTATACCATTTGGATGACTGAGACACGTGACTGGAGCAGCTATATGTGGCATTTTTAACAAGTATTGTCAAAAATATTTAGGTGATCTACTTCTTTTTGATCAGAATTATTCCCAACAAGGCTAAGTTCATTTGTCTGATAAGGGGTAAAATGAGAAAGACTCTGCTCAGGATTTATGATTTGCCTCCATGCCTGACACTGTAATTTTTATTTCAAAGATACTTAGAATACTATTAAAGAAGCTTTAGAATACAGTACAAAGTAGAAAAATAATGCTACAGCAACAAATAGAGTTTGAACATAGTCTCAAGTGCAACTGGAGATAGTATAAATTACTTCTGTATCCTGAGAGAATTTACGAACAGCTGGATGAGCAGTATTTCAGTATTAGGGGAGCAGAGGCACTGTACAGCACAAGCAATATTGTTGGGCAGTTCAAACATACCCTTGAACTCAAAAGGTGCCTTTGGATGCCGTGTCTGAGCATGTGAAAAGAAATCAGGAGGTAGATGTGCCATGTGAGCTCCTGCACAAGCACTGAACCAGTCACAGCCCAGGGTCCAGGTCCTGGGCTAGGGGTACCTGAACGCCAAGCAAATAATTGGCCAGAGCACAAGCTCCAAAGCTTGCTGAGTTTGTGCTGAGCACAGTGGGCAAACCCTTGCTGTGCAGTGGCCAGCAGGCAGGGGTTAAGCTGTGCTGTGATGGTGCCTCCCACGCTGGGATTGGAGCGAGGAAAAGTGCCTGCTGAACAGAACACCTGCATGTGGCACATTTCATGCAGCAGAGTGACGCTGCAAGCTCTACTCTGTTTTAAAAGACATTGTTTCAATTTTATATTAATTTTTAATTTCTTATATATAACTATTTTTTTAAAAAATCAACAGGGACACTTCCCACCAGTTTACCATGGAAAGGAGAAAGGAACTGGCTTTTCACCATGAGGCTGTCACCTGCCACGTGCACATGCTTACCACACGGGAAGATATAACCTTTGGATACAATTTTGCGAAGGCTGTGCTGAATAGATGCGGGCATGCAAATTCAGATTGATTTCTGAGACTTCAGAATTACCATACAGAAGACAGTCTTATTCCACTCTCACTTCACAGATCATTATGCCTTATGTGTGTGTGTATATATATATATATATATATAAAAGTATATATAAACACAAACCGTTTTTGAATAAACTAACATATGCTAGAAATCAATGCTAAATCTGCTAAGTGTCAAAATAGCCAGAGTGATATTAACCATCGGCAATTTTCCTTCATTAAACCGATCTACCACAATACCAAGCACTAATTGCATAGCAAACACATTTCAAGTTTATCTGTGGTAAATTACCACAAGCAGATAACAAGCCCTAGATGTTGCATTGATTTGTAAGTGTTCCTGCTCCTTACCCTGGCCTTTTAACTCTGAATCACTCCTGGCCCCTTGGAAGTTTTTCAGAAATAGGTTTCTGATTTCTATGCAAGGATAAAATACAACAGATATGCACTGTTCTGGAATGATTTGTTTTATAAGCCAAATCATCTACCTCTCACAAAACTTAGAGAATTCAGTGTGATCTTTTCCTGAAGTGTAATTTAGCTAATCAGCACATGCCAGCCTGGTAAGCAACAAAGATTATCACTTGTATTACAGATGGTACTAACAAAACCTGTACTAGTTAATAAAACAGAAGGCATTGCTTACTCAGCTTTAAAAAGAAGAATGACTGGTAGTTACCAGCTGCTTTGCTGAAAGTGCTGTATAATGCTCATGAATAAAATAGGACTCAATTTAGGAGACTGTTGCCAGGTTCAGAAATGGTGATAGTACAGAAACAAATTAGCTTCCATGTGTTTTGTGACTTTAAGTGAAGAGCATGTTGCATGGTCACTTTTACTTTCCTTTCTAATGGCAGTAGAGTGCTGTGATTGCTGATGATGCAGAGTCTTTTCTGTGTTTATGTTTTGTGTTATGTCCATTAAGTAATTTGAGAAAAGATATAACTAAGATTAAAAAAGACACCAGCTAGCAGTATTTAGCCTGATATCTGGTTCATGCCCTTTGCAGTTTACATTATGTAAGTGAGTAAAAGATCAGGACTATTTCTCCCACCAGCTCCAAAGCAATAACAAATCCATCAGTCAAAGTGTGCTGGCTGTGGTTCTAAGCCCAGAACCATGTTCATGAAAATCCTTGCTCAACAGTTGCATTGCAGTGGTGACATCTGAATTTCTCCTGGGTAGTTCCCCTGAATTTGTTGGGAAACATCATAAACAATATATCATGTTTAAATATTTAGAAAGTACGTTAAAGATGAACAACCTTGTAAAGTCTGTGCTCATTTTCCAGGTGCTTTGAAAGCTACCCAGACATGTGAGAAGGCCTGGGGTCTGAAATGGGCCAGGGGGAAGGTGCTGTATGAGCACATTCGTTCATGGGGTCTCTGGGCTAAACTGCACTGTGTGCTTTTTGTCAGAAATCCCACTGGAAAGTGAAAGATTGCCCCTGGTAAATCAAAATGGATATGTTGCAAGACAAGAATTAATTTCTACAGACTGGCATTTTTTTATGGATAGCTGTTTTATTGGAGACTTTATGACCAGCTGCAACAGCAATCCTTTAGCCTGTTTGGATGACGTGCAAGGGCACTAACCCCTTGTGGGCACTCAGGAGGAAACACATCACAAAAGCATGTGCCATCCTTGAACCTGGGGGGTAGGTATTGTACATATGGATCCGACAGCACCTTTCTAAAAGGGGGTAATCCATGCTACTGAGGCTTGAAAATCTGACAACAGCAGTACTTGTAGCTGGATTCTTCAGAATAAAGAAGAAATAAAACTGCGGTATTGAGCAGTGGATCACATCGCAAATCACTGCCTTTTTCTCATCTAGTTTGGGTACAGTATTTGATAATGGGCTGAGTGACTCATGCCTTACTTTTGCTTTCAAAACAGGTACTGAAATTTGAGTCAAATCATCCCTAGCAGGACTGTGATAAAGTAACTTTTTTCTGAATGTGTCACAGGCTCAGCCCAGTTCCAATGCTTGTGAATCCATCTTTAAGGATACAGCCACCTAAGGGAAAATACAGTGATAAAGGACTTGTTTCTGCTGGTTTATTTATATCCATCCTTCTGCTGGTCTTTTGAAATGCAGTATTGTGCCAGAGCTTAATTGCAGTCCTGATAATTGCATGCAGAGCCATAAACACTGAGTTAATATATTGCATATGATTGCATGTGTGTGTAAATGTCAATCACAGGTTACTTGGCAACCTTTTTAGACATTAAATTTGGGAATGCTTCTTGGGAAAGAAATCTTTGACAATAGGAAGTCTTGAACCACAGTGAGATTTGAGCCATGCAGACTGTCCCTGCTGCAAACAAACGGTGTGGAAAAGTTCAACTTATCAGTCGCTGAAGCCCATCTCTGGGTAAGATTCAAATATATATAACAACTTTCAAAATCAGTGATGAATATTTCTTATGGGTTAGCAATCACATTGTAAGAATGCTGACAGAAATAGTTGCACAGAAGAGGTGTGCCTAGCTACTCCAACTCATGGCCAGATCTAAATATAGCATTCATAGAAGTTTTCTCCTCCTGCAATTTTTACTTCTGTCATCTTTGTGATGTGTGTGTCATTCATTCAGTGTGTGAATGCATCTGATCATTACATTTTTAAATGTAACCTCAGTTTTGTGCATCTCACTGACCAAACCCAGTGGAGTATCTGGAGAGCTGGTTTTTACATCTCGGGCACCAAACTGAATGCTTGCGGAAAAAGAAAATTTGCTTCACTCTGTAGGTGTTGGAGATTTTTAAAATCCATTTTCACTATGCATGAAACAGAGTGGGGTGGACCAACTTTTTCAATCAGAAGTCTTTTACTGGCAAATTATTTTACTAATCATGTGAAACTTGTGTATGTGTGAGAAGTTTCTGCTTTCTGCCAAAACCAAGGGTTGTTGTTTTTTTTCTTTCTTTTTATTTTCAATCTAGAATTGAAATATAAATTGAAAATGAAAACTTGTAATTAATAACCTGGAATATTTTTCTTTAGGAATGTGTTCCTTTGGAACAACAGCATCATCAGTAATTTTCTGTTACTGACTCTTGTTTTAGCACAGATTTGTACTCGGTGCCTCCATGCTGACCTCTGGCTGGCTGCCAGGATGCCTTTCTGGATTTCCCCAAAACCAACTGCCTTGCTGTGACAGGGGTTTTCTAGGGGGTTCCCCTCCTTTTTGGACCAGAAAGGGACCAGGAGTGTACTGAGCTCTCTGCCCAATTTTCATCTTCCAGCAGTGCCTTTTTTTAGGGAGATGCTTTCTAAATTATACACCATACACAGCTTTAAGTACTTGTGTGCATACAGCTCACCAGCATTCATGCATCTGACTCTTCTCAAAACAAAATGTTATCTCTCAGGATGGAATTGAATACATTCCACTTCAAGTAATTTGCCAGAGAATTTGTATTTTCCATGCAAAGGGAAGATGCATTTTAATAGTCCTCATAATGCATTCAGATCAATCCCTGGGAAAGACAGAGCCAAACCAACACAGCAAACCCCACATTTCTCAAACATTCTCAAATATTTGTCACAATTCACTTTGATCATTCTCCTGGCTCATTTTAAAGCACTTAAATTTGTCTAGAAAATGAATTCAAAAGTTAAAACGAAGAAACAGGATTTGGTATTTGTGCATGCACACATTTTTTCTATGAATCCTTATGATTGTTTAATATGGGAACAGAAATACAGGCAGAATCCCAAAATACACTAATTTATAAATTTCTTGTTTTTCAGAGGAGTTCATACTGTAGAAGCCGCTCTAGAACATTGTGAATTTGGTAAAATACAGGAATAAGGTGGACATAATTATGAGGGAGAGAGGTTTTTTTCTCAGGTTCATGATAACAAACTTTATTTCCCTGGCTATGTTATTTGCTATTCAAAGTCAGAGGTAATAAGGCATCTTTAGGCAAGCACTGGCTAAGTATTGGCATCTTCTCTATGGTCAGATTTGGCCTGGACAAAATGCCCCAAGGCAAAACCCAATCACGCTGGGACAGAGCCAGTGACAGCACAGCAGTGGAGCAGCTCTAAATGTGGGAATAATTTAGCATATAGATTAGACAATTTTGCTGAAACAGAAAGGCAGTGCCAAGAAAGCTGCCACTTCTTGGAAGGTGCTGAGAGCTTCCTTCTCCTCTGACAAAAGTCCGACAGCATTTAGGTGCAGGAAGTTATTGTGGTGCTTGGAGAAATGGGATTTGACAATCACATCAATTATGTTTCATTTTGTAAGCAATTGTAGGAGCATAATAGGGGTTAGACAAGAAGACAAGTCTTGTTCCATGGTATACTTACCATGGTGTTGCAGAAATACTTTCCTCTTTCTCTGTCCTCTCCTCAGTTAAAATAAAAAAGACTCATTAAAACCCAGTGAAAGACACTGAATTTTTTGTGTACCCACAGATTTGCCATTGCTTTCTGTGTTGCTTGTGAGAGTTCAGACAGACTGTAATGATTCAAAACTGTCCTTTCTGTAATTCTATTTTCTTCAGTTAAATTAAACCAGGAGGGAATTAGCCCCTTTGATATTTCTCTTCCAAAGCTGGTTGGAAGTGTTGTACATGTGGAAAATGAGATTTTAAATGGAAGGAGAATGACTCACATTAATTTAAAACCCAAACTAAAGAGATAATTGCATACACTATAACTTCTGTTATAATGAGGAGTTAGTCATAAGTGATTACATAAATTTTAGAGTTCAAATGATTTTTTAAAAATTTGTTTACAGTTAAATCCTGTCCTAGCTGGAACTGAAAATGCAGAGGCATTCTGCCTCTTTAGCAGAGAGACTGCTGCTGGCCAAACTAAAATTTATTGGGGTGAGCTCAGAGATTTGCTGAGGAGACATTTTGTTGTTTACCCCAGACCACTCACTTATCCAGCCAGTCTTGCTGCTCTTTGGCCAATATAGAATTTATTCCTTACTCCTTGGAGTTTCTTGGGCTTTGTATCCAGATTTGCCTTCTGAAAGCCAAAAAACTTTCCCTATTATTTCCCTCTCTTCTTTTGCACCGAAGGTTATCCCTCAGTTTTTTTAAAAGGCAATTCTTAATGTGGAATAACAATATTCACTGAAGATACCTTTTCTATATGAACTGTGGAAGAGAGACTCAGTTCTGTGGAGATCTGGTTCCAAATTCAATAACTGGATTGATTTGAATTACAGTGATAGGTTTAGTTAACAACAGCTAAAGGAAAAAAATTATGCTTTATGTCAGCAAACCTATATTCCAAATGCCTTGGTAAAAACAGATAGATGGCTAAACCATCACATGGGCATGAATCATGCAGATGGTTGGCAAAATCAGAGCAGTGCTATATGCTGGTATTTGTTTTAAAGTGTTATCTACTTTGGAGTCTCATTTCATCTTAACACAAATCAGTCTTGCCAGTACTCAGGAACAAAGCCTTTTTTCAAATATAATGGTTTTTTTGAATGCTTATACTTAGATCCTATCAAATTCCAAGTTCTTAAAATAAAACAACACATCAACAAGTCTCCCCAATCCAAAGCCTGATGTTTTCTATGTACCAGAGTCATTTGGTTTTAAAAGCAGAGACTAGATTTGAAATGCGTCAGTAGAGGGGTGGTTTTGTTTATGATCTTTACAAAGCCTAGTGTAACAGCAGCTCTGATATTTTCTTAGGTCTTACTTACATTATCAGAAGTATTTCAGTGTTCTTTACTAAGTTATCCTGTCTTCAGTCTTGGCTCTTCTTGTTTGTGGCAGATACTTCAGGGAACGAAAAAACTGAAAATGTTTTGGTAGCTTAGAAGGGCATGTTCCCATCATTTGGCATTCAAACCTTCCACTGGCATAAAAAGGAATTTTGCTTTTAGAGAGATGTCAGTGTGACAGCCCTTACAAAGTAAAACTGGTAGGCTGCTGCTCCTGTATGGCTTTTTTCCCTGTAATAGAAAGACTTAGCTCAAATAAGTGTGTTCTGCACGAAATCACGTTGCTCAGCTGGGTGTTAGGATGATGACTCACTAGTTTTTCTAGCCAGGGACATCATGGTGCCACATGTGTTGTTCTCCTTCTGAACAGGGTCATCTCCCTCCCATGGTACCGTGACAGGTTCCTGCAGCCTTCTGGCCCAGAGTGAGCATGAGCTGAAGGCTAGTTGCTGGCACCAGCTCTCAGGAGGGTATCTGGGACCTTGAGAGATAATTTCTCACTTTTACAGCCTTCTCTTGGATCTGAGACAAGGCTCCTCTATTTCTGTATTTCTGTATTTTCTTTTTAGTAGGTGGGAGAGAAACAGTGACATCCTGGGGTGTGATGGAAATACCAGTTCATTTGACTGGGAACTTCCTTGGAACTAATGAGTTGTGTCACCATTACTAAAAATGTGTGCAACACCCTGAACTCTGACAGGGATCCTCTTATACAGTCAAAGAGTAAACAGATACATATGTTCATCTCATTTCCCTTTTCTTTTGCAATTTGTTATACACTAAATCGATTTTTCTTACTTCTTTTTCTTGCAAATTCTCTCATTAAATTAAATAGTCTGAGAGGAATAGCCATTAAACCTTCATTTCTAATTAATTAAGTGGTTTAAAATCTGGGTCTTTGAACACTTCCCTAATTAATTGTGTAAAGCTGGATACAGAGTTAACAGGGAATGAAAGAATATTACTTTAGGGAAGTGCTTTACAATAAACCAGCAAGCTATCTACCAACTAATGCAGAAGCTGTAAGACATTAGCATTCTTACAGGCTAGAGGGGAAGACTCTTTCCAACAGTGATGGGAGTGAAACCTCTCACAGTTAAATTCTGTTTATAAACTTATGTGATACCAGGTGAGCTACGTTATTCAATGCTGATAAAATATCTGTGTCTATCACACAAGCTGTGTGTCCTGTCCTGCCCTGTTCTCCCTCCAGCCTCTTTTTCTTTCCTTCTCCTTCTCTGGCATTTCCAACAGCTCCCTTAAAAAATGGGAAAAAAAAACCTCTCCTGAGCATTTTGACTTCTGCTTCTCATGCAGCCAAATATTTGCTCTGTCCCTTCTCAGCTGTGGATGTCACATTTCATTGAGAATTTTCTATGACAAGTCCCTTTCATTGCCAGCATTTCCAGCTATTCTGTTTACTACCTCTTAAGAAATTTTAACACTTGACATTTTGTAGTTTTAAAATCTATGTTACTCTGCCAGTTGATTAACATATTCCAGCAGTTCCCAATTTTATTGACCACCTCACTAGTTTTTAATGTTACTGTGAATTTTATATCTGCTTCTAAATGCAATGTACAGCAGCACGGAGCTAAGGCAGACACTTAAATTTAAATTTATGCTTTAAGATCTATCAGTTCTATAATTTAAATCCATTTAGCATGAACTTTGTTGTGTAGTGTCATAGTGCTCTTTTCAGTTAGAGCATCTTCTGGAACTAAATCAAATGAGATATAGAACTTTTTTCCATCAGCATAGCCACTTTTACAGCCAAGTTTGTACTTTAATGGTAAGACAATTTGAATTTCATTTGAGATGGCTTATTTATACACTGTAAATAAGTATATTTCTAAGTCATGATTCTTTATGGATTCCATGCCATTGAATAATTTTTGATCCTGAGATGCTTGCTCTTTCCCAGAGCCATGGAACATTCTTCCCTGCTTCCCTCCTTCCCTTCTTCCTTCTTCTTTAATATCCCAAGACTACAAAAGACACTTCCATCAAGAGTATTCCTGGCGCTGACTGAAAGTTTCTGTAACAAGAAATAAAACTACATGACATGAAATGTCTTCTGACAGAGCAAAGCAATCCATCAGTTTATAGAGTGGATTTTATTATTTGGTCACCTGCAATAGCAAGGGACTGGACTGAATACCCCAGAATGTCTTTCCAGTCCAATGTACTGTGATTAGAAACATCCAGTCAGTCATCATGGCTAGGCTTCGCGAACGAAGATTTGGGAAGGCTCTATCCACATTTGCTACAGGCACGCTGG
>NW_016690266.1:2961431-3042650 GCF_001604755.1 Lepidothrix coronata | reverse complement strand
GTCATCTTTAGTATATATGCCCCAACTCTCCAAGCTGACCCTGCTGAAAAAGATAAATTTTACACTGACCTGCCTCTCCTTACCCAAAAGGTTCCTGCAGACGATAAGATCATTATCCTTGGTGATTTCAACGCCAGAGTAGGCAAGAATTTTTAAGCCTGGAAAGGAGTATTAGGCAAGCATGGTGTTGGAAACTGCAACGATAATGGTCGACTTCTGCTAGAATTCTGTGCAGAGCAACAACTCACCATCACTAATACTATCTTTCAGCAGAAAGATAGTCTGAAGACAACCTGGATGCACCCCCGTTCTAAGCACTGGCACCTCATTGACTATGTCTTGGTGCGACGGAGAGATGTCCGCGATGTCCACCATACCCGCGTGATGCCCAGCGCAGAATGCCAAACAGACCATCGGCTTGTGCGCTGATTAGAAACATAGGAAGCAGCAAATATGTACTCCCTGATATCAGGTCTCTACAATGATTCTTTATTGAACTCCAAAGTCAGTGCAAGACTTATTGTGTGGATAATCAAAATCCTTGCTATTTCCAGACCAACTTCTCACAACAGTTGTGCTCCATGAGAGCAGTGAAACCACAGATAGAGATTCATGGAACCACTGGGGTCATCTAATACACTCCCTCACAGTTACAAACTCCATGTTATAAATCCTTTTCATAAATATATGAACACAGAAGGTAAAACTAAACTATGGAATTAGCTCCTATCTGCAGTAAAGGCAATGACAGAGCCTATTTTATCCAGAATTTACTACAGAATCTTATTCCTTCAGCCCATTTTTTTTCTTGCCCTTGCCTCCGCTCACTTTCACAAATCCAGTTTTGATGTCAGTTCTGGCTTAGATGCTCTGGAGAGAATGGGAGAAAAAGAGACAGCATTACTGGTGACACTTGGGTAATACATTTCCAGATCCAGGCTAGTCCCTTGTCAGTTATATGTCAAGAAATGGGAATGAATGAAACTCCCAGGTGGTATAATTGTTTTTTACCTCTTGAAGATGTGAACCACAAATTGAAGCAGTATGAAGATTGAAAAATAAATAAACTCCATGTATTTGCTGCTTTAGTTTTAGAGTTTAGCCATTATGAGGCTAAACTCTCATTATGAGGTCTGTTATTTATTCACATTTTTTTCTTTGGCATCTGTCTCTTAATTAGCAGTGAATACTTGCAATTTCTAAGGACTCTCTAATTAAAGAAATATGTTCATTTTGTGGCATCTTTGCCCCCTAAAAAAGTAATAAGGAGAAAAAATCCAGTGTGAGGCAATGCAATCAACCATCTCCAGCATATCATTGTGAAAACTGCTTGAATAATTCTCTTGTCTTGAGTGTCATTAGTAGATCAGCTGTCATCCCAGGGATCACGAGGAAGAGCAAAAAACTGCCCACCCAACGGCTTCTCTCTCTGCACTTTCATAGCAAAGTCCTGTCTCCCTGCTGATAGATGCTACAGCTGCCATTCAGGAGTGAAACAGAAATGTGGTGCCATGTGGGCAGCAAAAGATTTCTCCTGGTGTTATTTTATCTTACAACAAAACAAAAACTCTTCCCCCCAAAACACACTTAACTTTTCCTCCTTCCCAAGCCAGTAACACTCCTGCTGATGCAGTGAGGCCAATTCTTTTGCTGATCAGACTGACTGCAGACTCATTAGCCATGCAGAGCAGATGCTGCAGTCCTGTTGTGTGTGCTTTTCTCATTCAAAACATTAAAACCCCAGTATTTTCCTGACAGGCCTATGTACATATTTTGGTAGAGAAATATGTTACACAGGGCTGAGCAAGGGAAAAGAGTAAGTTTCCTATCCTTAAGACTGAGGCATCCCATGGCATTAAGGTGTTTTGATTCAATTTCCGAATTTTAAATTGTGCTAATAATAACTAGCAGTCCCTTAAAATGCTGGGGTTTGCAGTGGTGTCTCTGGATCTGAAGATTGCCAGGGAGCTTTGCTGTTGCTGGTGTCTACAACTCAACTTGCAAAAGAGATTTTATTTTCCCTAAATTTGCCTTTTGGGGATCCTATAAAGTGTATGGTGAGTGCTTTCAAATTTTATGTGTTTCTACTTTGAACACTGAGAAAAGCCAATACAAACCCCGTGTTTTACAATATAGAATGAGCCAGTAGCCCCTTTCCATATGAAAATCGCTTTGAAAATGTAAATGGATTACCAGTTAATTGTTAGAAATAGATATCCATTCAGTTTCCCAAGCTTCCTCTCACCCAGAGCCTCAGGGATGTAGTTTGAGAGGATTAGGGAACCAGCAGCTATTTCACAGCAATGTTTAAAGACCAATTTGTACCTGTGTGGCCTGGTGCTGTTGACAGTGTTGGGACTCCAGCAAGCACCTGTAGGCTGTCTGCTTTAATTTACTGAGCAGCTGGGAGGTAAATGATGATATTTCAGAGCTACTACAGGAGAAGTGAAGCTCTGCCTGTAGGCCAGTACTTAGCCAGAGCCTGGGTGGATCAGAATTAAATTTGATAAAGGAAAAGGGGAGCAAGCATAGAAATTGAGACTTTTTTTCTTTCTAGAAGGATGTGTTAGTCCTGGTAGTGCTTCAGATGAGCACCTCCTGAAGCTGGGCATGTCTACTGAGCAGTGTTGTATCAAGTCTTTTCATTTCTTAATTTCTTAACGTTATTGAAATTAAAGAAAGGATCACAATGTGCCTGTCAATACCTAGACTAGTCCTAAATTTGGGCTAGAAGGTTGTAATTGGTTTGGTTCAAACTGCTATCAGGGTAATGGGTAAGTTTTGG
Organism: Lepidothrix coronata; assembly: GCF_001604755.1. Classification (NCBI taxonomy): domain Eukaryota; kingdom Metazoa; phylum Chordata; class Aves; order Passeriformes; family Pipridae; genus Lepidothrix; species Lepidothrix coronata. The sequence continues at coordinate 3,039,865 of NW_016690266.1, read as the reverse complement.
ACTGCGAAGATCCACATGGCTTAGACAATCCCTCAATTCCCAAGTAGCTCCTTGGCATTACTGTTTTCATATCAGCCACATCTATATTGTGTATAAATTGCTTTGGGATCCTTGGGGTGAAAGGCTTTAGATAAGTGTAAATTACTGTGTGGCCTGTAATTATTTTGAAGTGGTGATTGTTGGGCTGCGCTTTTTATTTGTATTGCAGAGGATTATGACTCTGGTATATAGATATGGCAGCTTTGGAATTGGAGGAGAAATATGTTCTGAGACTTTGATTTATGTTTTTCTATTTTATTCTTTGAACATAGGTAGGAGGGCAAAAAGGAGAGCAGGAACGTTTAGTGAACGTGCTCCTGCAGTGTAATTCATCTTTGAGACTGAAACAGCAGGTTTATAAACTTGGTTAAGCAAGCTCCAATTTCTCTGCTGTCTTGCTTACATCTGCTGGAAGCACTTTTGACAAATCATGTACTTTAATAAAAACGTATTCTCAAAATGATTTGGAAAACATACTGAAATCAAAATAATGGCTGGATTATGTGTTTGGAGCTAGTGTCCTTTTATTGTATGTGCAGGGTGGCTGTGGTGCATTTGACTCAGAAGTTATAAGTAAATGTAAAGAACAGCGCTTGCCTACAGGTAACTGTAGCTGCCAGCCAAACCTTCATTTGAGGCCTTCAGCATCACAGTAAGCATAAATTGTAGTATTTTACCAAAAAACAGAGTAGAATAATATAATTTCTATATTTAGTTATTAGCACAATTTCTGGAGAATTTGTAGCTGCACATGAGACTTGGTTGTTCTTGACAAATTCTCCACAATGTTTTGAGTCCCACAGGTCTTCAACAGCTCTCTGAATTTACTAAAAGGCTCACAGCCAAACATAAAGAAGAAACCATTCTGATCTTATATCTTCCCCCTTGGTTAGTTTAAGCATTGTGACATTGACTGTGATTTCCATTGAAATAATCCTTGGTTCATTGTGAAGTACAGGAGTGGGATCCATACTGTTTTCCCCCACATATTGTTCTACATTTTTTATAACTGGGATACGAAAAGGATCTTAAAGTATAAGGACATGATTTCTATGCGTGTTTAAGTGATATTGGAATGAGCATCTGGCAGCAGCTTCGTGTCTCATTAACAAGGTAGTATTTCCTCACTAGTTGGATGCAATACTTGATGTCACTAAAACTCCCTGATGTAGATATGTGAAGGTGCACTGGTACATGTCAATGAGATGCAAATATCTCATCATTCTAACAAAAGGAAGTAAATATGTTCTCAATGATTTTTGGGCAGCCAAAACTTTCACAGTTTGTCAGCTGAAGCACAGCAGCAATCACAGTGGCTGAGCAGCGTGGGCTTGTGACTGACACACTTGTGACTCAAAAGAGAGATAAGGGGGATTTCAGATGTTTTCTTAGTGAAAAGGCATCACAAATCTGGGAAGACACTGGGAAATGTTACACATGGAAGAAGAGGACTGTCTTCCAGGACCATGTTAAGCAGCAGCATTTATGTCTGTGAGCAACAGCAATGAGGGCATAGCATGGCTAAGTCTGGTCCTGGACTGTAACCCCACCATTGTCTTCATAGCCCATTGGTTGGGATTATGCTAAACTGTGAGGTTTAGCATAATACATACTGGTGCTTTGGGCAAGTTCTTCTTTCAAATTCCTGTGATTTGTCTTCTCCCATTTTCATTTAAGTTGTTGTTTTTTTCCCCACAAGTCTTTTCCTTGTACCATCTTGCATTTTCATTTACTGAGGCAACAATCTGAGATTGTGCAGAATCCTTAGTTTACCAGGTAGGTTCACTTTCAGACATCAGCAGTGCTGGAACAACAGCTGGCAGCTTGCCTGAGGCTCTACTTTCCTCAGGATGCTTTCTTCTGCCCCAGAGGTGGGGAGACTAAGCAATGACCTCCTAATAGCCACCTTGGAAATCCGAGCTGCTGACATAGTTGTTGGTTATCCCATCTTTCAGCCTGTCTGATTAAATGATGAGTTTTGCCATGACAAAGGAACAAGTTATGATGGATTCATGATTTGCTTGGATGGACTGGTTGAGCCCTGTTATTATTTCTCTGATGGCCCAGGACTGATGTCTTAAACAAAGTGTTTTCACAACAGATAAGGGAAAAGGCTCATCTGTTACCCCACCTCAGAGGTGGGTCATGACACATGTACACAAACTAAGCCAAACCAATAAATAAATACTGTAAGGAAAGAATAAACCAGAAGATTAATCACTCATCTTCTTTTTTATACATATGGCAATGAGATATGGCCTTCTTCAGTGTCCTGAGAGTCTTGTAAAAGCAATTTTAAAGTGGAGAGGCAGGAATACACTTCTTGTAGGGAAAAGAGACTTCGGGTTTTCTTCAGGGGTAAACATCATTTCTGATGGCAATTGTTCCTTGTTGCTCCTTAAGCAAACTGCTCCTAACTGTTCTAGGAAAAGTATTCATTTGATCATAGATTATCTTTCATCTGTATAAAAAATCATCATGTTATGTGCTATTAGATTTACATAGAGTGAGGGAAGTGAGAGTTCTGGTCTGTTATTCAGTAGCACTGAAGCATAATGTTAGAAATAATTACAGTTTCGGTTTTATTCTTCTCATTTTTTTTTTCCTTTTATGCCTGCAGGTGATAGAATGCTTTTAAGATTTTGCTTAGATTTGTATTAATCCAGGTAGATGAAGGAAATGGGTCTATGTAGCCAAATTTTTTTCTCTCCTTTTTTTTTTTTCTGTTTTCATTGAACTTTTGTGGTTTGTTTAATCTGGAAAACATCTTTCCCACAGCCTCTGAGACCTAGCATAAAAACCCCTACTCCCCCACTTCAGTCTCCATAGCTACAAACTACGAATTTAAACTTCAAATCCTTTAAATAATGTGAATTTTCCTTTTTTTGTTTTTTCTTCTGGCTCTACTGGCTGCTGATTTCAGGATGATACCTCTACACACAAACAGTTCAGCATAAAATTGGCTCAGTGTGAATTTTGCTTGCATGTGATACCTAGTGCAGATATCCCAGATGCAGAAGGAATCGTAGGGTAACTTCCTGTTGAGGGGACAAAGAATTTGATCAAATCAAATTCTGCCATAGTAAACTTGGCAAAGCCTTGAGAATTTTTTAGAACTGCCTGTTAGGTACATAAATACTCGGAAAGCTGGAGTGACTCTCAGTATGGGAATTCTTACACTGTTTCAGAAGTTGAGCTACTAGCTGGGGTCTAATCTTCAAAAAAGTGTGGTTTTTTTGGGTGGCTTGTTGTATATATTGAAAATAAGGGAGAGGATCTGCTTAGACTAAATACCCCCACTCTTGCTTGACATTTTATTCAAGCCTGTGTGCTAACCTGGAACCTTTGATAAATCCCCTCTAGACTGGATTTTGGCTATGACCTCAACCCAGAAATCCAGTGCTCAGGCCTGTCTTCAGTGAGCAAGAACCTTCCTGGAGCATCAGCACTGGACAGGGCTGTGATGTTCTTGCAGACCCAGTGCTCTTCATGGTGTCCAGTGTTTTCTGCAGCAAGTGAAATTTTAAGGCTTAAAGAAGCATAAGCCTGTACAGAAAGACACTTCACACTACTTTTGGCATGACTTCAGTATTTTGTGGCTGTTCCTGAGTGTGGTGTGATGAGACTGGGAACACAGCTATGCTCATAGGTAGGGAGATGGTTAGCTGTGTTCCTGTAAATCTTCACGCATGCAAAAACATTGCTCATCCTGTAGCTCTCACATGGTAGAAATATTGAATCCTGTTAGCAGTGTGAGTAATAATTTTGCATGAAATTAAATCTACTTCTCAAATAGGTTCAGGTTCACCTTTCTCTTTTTTATTGCAATGACCTGTGCAAATAGAAGGCTAAATCAATGCAGTGAGATGGAGCACAGTGCTCTTGGGGCCTACTACAGACTTTGTGTGAGATGAGAGAAAAAGTATTTGTTCTTCTTTCTTCATGTTCCTCACCTGTAAAGAATGTGTATCTGTCAATACAATGAGTTTTGAAAACTAGTGTGCTAAAGAAAATTAACATAGTTTGGTGGCCATAAATGTTGGGGTTTTGCTTTGCTTTGTTTTATTTTCTAAGATAGTATTGGCTATTACTCTGAACCTTCATTTGAAAATGGAAAGGGCCAAAGTTTGCTCTTTTCTCATTCCCTGTTTGAGCCTGGTAACAGGCACACACAAAACAGACTGGAGGAAACCTGAAGATACTCTTTACTTCTGCCACTGCCTGTGATTCATCAGAATTCATTCAGCAGCCCAGAGAGATCTGCTAAGAGTTGCACTGCAAAGTGCTGCTCGTAAAGTCACCTACTGTCCATGCAGGTTCAGTTCATTCAGGCAAAGACCATTTTCTCTTGCCTCTACTTACAGTTTCTATCTCAAAAAACACTTGATTCTCCTCCCTGGTAACAAGGCAGTGGTATGCAGCCTGTTTTTCACTTCCATCACTTCTCACCACACACTCCCTGCACTGAATCACTGATATGTAGACATTACTGATTCTATTTTCATGACATCCCATGTTTGCAGGCAAAATCTAGTCAAAATTATTCATTATTATTATAACAGGGAGGACTTTTTTTCGTCTTCTGGCTGTAATTTAATTCTGTTCACCTCCATTTTACAGAAAATTAAGTGAAGGAATCATTATTTGTGCACCAGAATATTCCACTACACGTTTTGTTTCTAAAAAGGGCTACAAATATTTAATCTAAATATTTATATTAAGATAAATGTAGTGAATAAGAACAGAAAGTAATCATAACAAGTATACCCTTATACTTCAGTGGATATTGGTGTGTACAAATGAGGAAGATCTGTATTTGTTTCTTCATCAGTTCCATATATTGGACTGGATATTATAAGTTTTGAGCATGTCTTTCAGCAATGGTGTGAATTCTCCTTGGCTAGAAATTACCCTACAAAACTTGAAGACAGTAAACTGTGAGGGAAATTTGGAGTAGTAAGAGGAGTGGATGTACGTACAGTGAGTAAGACAACATCTTGCAGGGATAACACAGAGCTTTCCCAGTGGGAGAGATGTCCACTTGGAGAAATCCTTCATTCCAGTAACCAAATACTGTGAGTTAACAGAGTAGCAGCAGCAGCTCCTGGCACTGTAGCCTGGCATCCCACTGATTTATTGAGTCTGTCTGAAGTTGAGCTTTACTTGAGGGAATTCTCCTTCACATTCCCTTCATCAGCTGCAGCCAGATCAAAGTCTGCATTGGATGTGGGATTGTGCATGAAGGAACACACGCAGGTGTACAGGTGAATTGCCATCCTCCAGGAACAGCTTTTCCTGGGATGCCTTGAGCTGTGTGTGAACTTGCTGGCCATGACCAGCAGTGTGTGATAGCTGCCAGCCTTTTCATCAAGACCTGTTTGGAGTAACAGGAAAGAAATAGAGGATTTTTGGAAAGCTGACTGGAGGGAGGCTATGCCCTGTCTGTGGTTCACACAAGCTCAGTATCAACACACAGCACAGCTCCTTGTGGTTAATAATTCTGAGGAAGTCAGAAGCCTAGCAGTGATCCAGAGTCAGCCTCCCTTGCAGTATTAAAACTTCTTCATCCATAAACAGAGAAGTCTGTAATCTGATTATGAACTGGTATGAATTAGAAATTGAGTTCACTCATGTCAATAGCTTGCCAACTTATGCAAGTGCAGAATTAGGCCCTTGTTATGTGGAACAGCAGTAAGAGTAAATTTTATATACTTCCATAAAAGAGAAAAGAAAGCAAACAGCTATAGAAAAACATGTTGTCATGAAGTATATATAATTACCAATATACACATTAGTTTTTTATTTCTTAAAATGGTGATTATACAATTCATGTAATGTGACTTTAAAAAAAAAGAAAAAAGGGCTGTGGGAACTTTTTTTTTTTTTAAAGAACATAAGGCTTAGAAAGCAAGAGGCAGGAAAATATGTGGCCAGGGAACTGTGTTGGAAGTTTATAACAGCAGGTTACTGCAGGACTTGAATAGTGATCAAGAACCTCTGGGAAACAGCATCTGCAGCAGCAGTTCTGCTGCCTGTGGCCACTCGCTGCATTTGACAGTGGGGCAGGCAGGGTTTTCTATCAGAAATGCTTCTAACACTTAAACTTTTCTGGATAACTTAATCAATTTTCCTGGCTGATCATGTTGATTTCTTACTCATTTTAAATATTTCAGGAAGGAGGTTCATTCAGTGAGCTGAGAGGCTGCTCCAACACTGGTAGGTACCACCTGCTCCATTGCAATATGTAACAGAGGCATCTGCTCACATCTTTAATATTCCCCAGCATATTTTGGTAATCACTCAGTTATTTAATTGCACCCTAAAGGCACTGACATTTTTGAAAACCTCCTAGCAGAGCTAATATGGATACTCACATTAGAAGTCAACATCCAGAGTGAACTGCATTTTGCTAAGCAGCCAGTTTCCAAAGAAGATTACATCTGTGGAGGATTAACAGCCACATCGAGGAACCAGAGGGATGGCAGGGAATGACATTACTGGAGAAGTGAGCAGTGGTGCTCTGGAGGATTTCAGTCAGCACGTTGTGGAATCCCACTCTATTGATCTACCTTGCTTCTGAGATATTTTATAATGACAAACAATGCACTTCTAGAGACTTTACAACTCCAGTCCTTATTAGGTTCATCCTCTAATTAGGTTCCATAATCAGCAAACTTTATACTTTCTAGGAATAGATATGTTAAAATTTGTAGAAGTTCATTTAAAAACAATGCCAACAAATTATTGATCTTCTCTTTGTCTTTGGCAGCATTTTAACCCAAGCTGCTTTTTCTTTGTTATTATGAGGAAGAGATTTCTCTGTTAGCCTAAAGCTGGTTCTGGGGCTTGCAGGGAAGGTCAGCTACTGTGAAGCACAAAAAAAAAATAATCAAGAACAAGGACTTTACACAAAGTTCTCATAGGAGCTTACAAGAATCCACAGGTAGTCAGACTAAAAATATTACTACTTCATTCTTCTGTCTTAAAGTAGTTCCTAAGTGAGACTGTTAAACACAAATATATTTAAAGATGAAGAAGAATGAGTCTTCTGGGCTACCTCTGCTTGCTCAAGCTCCTGGTGACAAATAACTTGAAATCATAATTTTCCTTTCAGAACAAATATTTGGGCAGAGTACGGTGAAAGTTAGCCTGTTAGCCCTTTTCCCAAACAGCCACTTACTTATTCCCTCCTCCTCCACACCAACCAAAGAACCTTTGAGTTGAATCATAAGTCTCATTTTTATGTGAGGTCTTTTTTTCCCCATCTATATCCATTAAGTTTCATTCCTGCCTGCATATGATAGAGAGAGGTGAAAGAGCACTGCTGAGCCCCTGATATGCTTGCTAAATGTGTTTTTTATTGCTCAAAATCCAATAAATCTGATAAGGTGAAGGAGGCTAATGCGAGCAAGTCCTGCAGGCTAGAGGCCAGCCCGGATGCCTCATTTGTGGTGCCCAGAGATGATCCTGCCTGGGCCACGAGGGACCCTGTTGTTGTGCCTTTAGTCTACATTTGACTTCCTAGGGAAATGACATTTTTCTTGGTGTCACTGCAGTAAACATTTCTGACTGCTCTCCTCCCTCTGGAGGGGGTATTTGCACTCAAGGCCAGCTACCATACAGAGCTGCCTTGGCAGCTTTCTGCAGACTGAGCAGATCAGACTTTTCCTCATCAGCTCCACCTCTTTTACCATCCATTTGCAGCAGCACCTGCCTTTGAGTCCGAGTTAAGATGTGCAAAATGAATTTTGACAATGTAATACTGTGTTTGAGATGATTTAAAGCAGATTTTCTTCCAGGAAATTAGAATCTTCTGAAAATGAACCCCATTTAAAAGAGCTCTGGCAGACCTCTGAAGTCATGTCAAGATTTAGAAGCACAGCTGAAGGTCCCCATAGTCCTCTGGGAGCATGTGTTGAGCTTTGAGCACTCAGCCTTCTCCCTTTGCCTGTCCTTCCCTTTCAGAGTGGGATGAACCTTTGACTTGCACCTCCAGGCCTGAACCCTGGAGCAGGTGCTTGGAGGAAACCAATGCCTGTATAGAGTTTCTTCACACCTCTCTAAGCACAGCTTAGTAAAACTTTTGTTTTCTTGCATTGTTACTTTTTGGACACATGCTTTGTACAGTTTCTTCAAATTACTTAAAAAAATGGGTGGGCGTAGGAAGGAAAATGAGACAGAACCATAGAACAAGCTCAACCTGGGGCCTGAATATTTAAAAGTCATTTTATTTTTGAGCAATAGCTTCCTGTACTGGAATTATAACTTTTGATACAGTATCAAATAGTGCTCAACAGCCTCCCTCTTGAAAGAACCAATGCTTCAGAGATGCCTAAAGCTGGAGACTAATGCAGTGAGACACTCCAGCAGTTTCTTCGGGAGATTTTGCCATGGCTTCTGGCTGCAGTCTGCCCTTGTTCTTCTTCACTTTCCCCTGAACAGACTTTACCTGCCCTTGTTGCAGTTTCATGCATCCCTCAAAGACACCCCAGGTATGTGGCATGCTGTGTCTTGTTTTACTGGTAGGTTTCTCTAAAGTAAAAGTCATTTAAAGATGTTGTATGTATACAACATTGCTTGATCAGTATAAGCCTGAGATGTCACAATCCACTCACAGAGCTTACTAGTTTCCATTCCCAAATCCAAGCTTTGATACCAGCTCTGGGTTGGACCCACAGAAGGAGCATTTTGTATGTTTCTGGCAAGTCCTGCTGAGAGCTGTGGACGGTACGGATTTTTAGACTGTACCACAAACAAACTCAATGGAAGTTATTTGGGTGAAAGTCTAATCAGAGCTGCATTTCTTCTGATCCACGGAGAAGCGTAGAGCTGTTACAGTGCTTAACAAGGCGCGATGATGTGTGCTTAACATAACACGGAAACCCCTTGTGCGCTGGCAGTGGACGCGGGGCTGATGCTCGAACCTCGTACCTGCGTTACATAAGAACGCCCATACCCCAGTACCGCAGCGGGCTGGAGTCGCTTCAGAACCGAAGGAAGAGGCGGCAGGAGGGAACGGGGAAGGGAGAAGGGAAGAAAAAACACCCAACCAAACGGGAAGCACGGAAGAAAAAGCAGCCAACATAAACTTTCTGCTGCAGTCCTACTGATTTCAGCTGAGAGCGCTGCGGGGCTCGGCTTTCTCAGAGCGCGGCTGATCTCGCTCAGACTCTGCTCCCCGGCCCCGGGGGCGAGGGCGGCGGGGCTCCACCAGACCCCAGCTCCGGCTCGGTCCCGGTCCGGTCCCGGTTCAGTGGGGCGGTGCCGGTGCCGGACGGGGCGGAGCGGGCGGGCGGCCCCCGCCGGGCGGAGCTGTGGCGGATCCCCGGGGGTGCGGGAGCATCGCAGCCGGAGCATCGCAACCGGAGCCCCCCGGGCAGCTCGGAGGCGCCGGGAGGGACCTGCGGGCGCCCCATGCCCGCCCGGCGCCGCCGGCAACATGAACCAGACGGCGACCGTGTCCCACCACGTCCACTGCCACGCGTCGCGGGGCGTCAAGGTAGGGCGGGCGGCAGCGGGGGCTCCGCGGCCGCCCCCGAGCCGCTCACCTGCCGTGCGGGCGCGGGCAGAGCTCGGCGGAGGGCGAGGCGAGGCGAGGCGAGGAGGGACAGCTTGGCCCGCGAGTCCCGCCGGGCACCGGCACCGAGCGAGCCCAGCGCGGTGCTGTGCCCAAAGTTCGCCCCGGAGGAGGCGGCGGTGGGCACGGAGCTGTGGTTGCCTCCCGAATCGCTGCTCCGCGGTACCGGTGCGGGAAAGGTTCTGGATGAGGGATACAGCGTGAAATCGACTTGTCAGTCATGGTTTTGCCGCTGTCCGGTTGGGACAATCCGGGACGGGACGGTGTGTTTGCTGGTGGTGGTGTCCACATGTGTGAGAGAGTTGTGTGGATGCTGTGGCTGGGCAGTGAAGGTGATGGTGGGGAAAGCCACGGGCTCTCTCCTTGACTGCCTTCTTCTCGAGCCTCTGACACTATCCTGCCTTTGCATGGATCACAAACTACTTTCTAGCGGAGTTACTGCACTCTACAGTGACAAAATGAAATCCCTAACCAGATTGGTATTCAGTAGGAAGTATCTATGCAGAAATAGGGGGGTTTTTTTACCCCCTAAAATAAAATAACAATTCAGTCAGTGGTGATATTCGATTACTGATCCTTAGTTCTGAAAATACCAACATCAAGAAATTTTACACCAGCTATTTTGTTTCATTAAATGATGTGAAAGCCTGAAAAGTTCACTTCAGTGCCTTGCTCTTGGTGACTCAGGCTGTCCTGGCACAAGGTTGTGCACAGGTTTGTGTGGGGTGAATAAACCTGCTGGGGCTTTGCTCCCTTCACAGCAAAGTTAGGGGGTTTGGGGTTTGTTTGTCTTCTCAGAAGGAGCAGTTGAACTGCACATCAGGTTCAGGAAATTGTCAGCTGGGCTTTATCCCGTTAGTGTTGGGAATAAAAATCATGACTTAGAGCTGAGGCGGGAGAGGATTAAAGGTATAAGTCTTCGATTAGCACAGCCATTTTTATATAGGCTGCATTAAGCTTTGCAGTGTATAATCAGTAATGCAAAATGTCTGCAGGCTCAGGGACGAGGGGGGATTTACCTGTGGCTCTAATAACCAGTTGTGTAACACATAACTGTATCCATCACACCATAAACGGCTGGTTAGTTCATGCTCAAATGGGCAAGGTCATGGGAAGTGATGAATTACAATTGCCCTGGCCTACTTCAAAGAGTCAGCAAATATAATATTAAATTGCTTAAAACCATTTCATCCTCTCTAGGTCTGTCTCTGAAAGTACCAGAGAACAGAGAGCGGCCTGGTATTGCTCTGGGAAGTATTCCTTTCTTATGTTTGGGACAACCAATGCTAATTTTTCACTAACAGCAACATTTATTAAGTTCATTTGACTGGACTTTTTAGCCAAAACAACAACAACCACCAGTATCAATATGCCATTAAAAAAAAAAAAGACCCAGACAAGTCAATAGTCTTCAAAAAGAGAGAACATGAATCAGAGCCTTCTAGACATGAGTCCATTTTACAACCAACACAGTAATACTGATGCCATTAGAAAACTGTCTCATTTTTCTACTCTTAATTCAATGTGTCAGGTGTAAAATCTGCTTTATAAATAGTTTCAAGTGCTTCTATGCTGAGCAAATGGATATTCCATGAGAAAGTATTTATGACTGTAGAGGAGAAGTAACTGCCCTATGGTAATGAGGACCTCAAATTGGAAATTACTTTCAAAATACTTCATTAGTGACCAAACAAATATAAACCGCATATTAATCATAACTTGCCGAGAAACAGTTTTAGTTCCAGCAATTATGAAGACTCAAGAAAAAGGTTACTCAAGAAAAGGAAAACTTCACACCTACTGGAATGAGACCTCTAAAGCTCCTTCTTTTTTCTCTTATTCTTATACTTTTATTTCTCCCCAGCAAACAAACATGTGAGATCTCAGCTCCTGTGTTACAATCAATGTGATGTTACTTCTCAATGGTTTTTGGATCAGCTACTCACTGCTCTGTAACACAGCATAAACTTCTGAATTCACAGAACAAGAAGCAGAAGGATCCACTTGTCCAGTACATTGAATCCCACAAACTTTGTCCGTGACAATTCCTGCTCTGAATCACCCTGTCACTGCAGCGGGGCTGGTGTCCAGACACAGGGAAGCCCTGTTCCTTTGTCATGTTCTCCTTTGTTGAGGGGAGGGCACAACATTTTGCATCCATGAGTACTGAGAACTGAGTGCACTGCATCCAGTGTAGGTTTGGTGACAGAGAAAAAAGTGGACAGAGGAAAATGAATATCAAGCAAGAAAAAAAGCCCAGAGATACCAAACCCTTGGATAAAATGCAAAATCTCCTAATAAAGCCTTTTACCTCTAAGACTTTTTACAGCTTTTTTTTTTTTTTTAAATGATTGTAAATCTTACCACTTTGGTGACACTACCATGAATGATAATCTTTCACTCTGAGATCTGTAACAAAAACTTCTAGGGTTTAGCTGTGAATGTCAAATACCTGCTTCATTTTTATATTGTTATAGCCTCGACTTCAGGATCTCGCCCAGGTTTTATTCTTCACACTTTTGACTCATCTTGTCAACACAGTGAGTAAATTAGCTCTTCCAGGAGAATCACTTCCATGTTACATTGATGACCAAGTGATTTTATAACAATTTTTTTCCCCTGACAGAGAAAAATTCTGTTAAAACATTGTTTGCTTTGCTTGGAGGAAAAAAAGCAAAAACACCCTGCAAAACAGAAATAGAAAATAATAATTATCTTGGGTGCCTAGGATCTGCCAAAACAAACCAAACATTTGTCTTCAAGCCAAACATTTGTACTGAATTTACAGGGACTGCAAAATAGAAATGTTTATGTCTTGCTCTTAACACAGTTAGGTCTACATTTTGCTCTTATTAAAAAAAAAAAAAGTGGATTTAAGCTAATGTTTCTGTGGCTTTCTACATTCTTTAATAATAAAACATTCTCTCTCAGATCATGACTCTCTGCTGTTATCAGCCTAATATTGATCTGACTGTGAGCTGGATCATGGAAGGAGTTACTAATTGGCATTCCAGAAGCACATAATTACTGTGTAATATAATATGTATGTTATAACCTTTTACTCTTCTTTCTTTCTTGCCTTCCTTTCACTTTTATTTATTCATTAGCTTTTAGATTGTAAACTACAAAAGGCCAGTGCAGATATGTCCTTAGCAAAAATTCTACGGCAAGTCTCATCAGTATCCAGGGACTATATCAGGAATTTTTATATTTCAGGTTTATTGTAGTAGTGTTTTAGCACTTACTAATTGATGAATAGCGGTGTACTGATTGTTTTCTTATTTACAATTAGGTCGAGGAGCACATAATTTAAGGGAGGTTGTAGTGTTTCTTTTGGACTTATATGTGTGCTTAGAGCAACTTTTTTCACCAAGCCTGCACCTTAGCAGGAAACATCTGCCCTCTCCTGCAAACTGCTGTACACCCATGTCCTCCTAAAGAGAGAGAGAGAGATATTCATATTTAGTTGTTCCTGTTCATAAAGGCTGCTCAGTCATACTTTTTGGGTTGAAACCTCAGGTAGTCGGATCTTTAAATACCCACAGGATGTGCCCAAATCAAGCCTTGTGCAGATAGGAGAATCATTCAAATCTACCAGCTGTTTAGGAAATAAATCCCTTAAAATGAGAGCAGCATTTCTGAAATTCATTACATCAAAAGCAAGTCACTAACAGATAATCTCAGTGAATGTTCAGTTATGAACTAGCCAGAATAATACGTAACGAAGGGCACAAGAAATAGAGGGTTGTGTCATTGTTAGGAATGCAGTACATGAAAGCAAAAAAGAAGAAGAAAAAAGGATACATTTAAAATTAATAAGTTTGCAAGGCATTTTGTTTAAGGCAATAGAAATTTGAGCCGTGCTGTGCCATGTGCAAACATGTTTATATTGCCATGTGAGGAGCCCCAGCTCCGGGGAAGTGCAGCGTAGCGGTGGCTGTGGTGGCAGGAGGCAGGCTGGTGATGGGAACACAGGTCACTGTCACACTGCTGGATGTGAGCAGCTCAAAGTGCACATATAGAACAAAGTAAATATTTTTTATTTTTGATTTTCCTAAATGCTGAGCAAATGTACCTTGTGTTGATTCTGTTCTTGAGACTCTCTCGGGAGGTGCATAGTGACCTGTTAGGGGACTCAAAAAGTTGTCCAAAAAGATTATGGCAATTATCAGTGACTGACTAGGACCTTGATAGAAATGCCTTTAGTGTTGTTCTACGAAAACATTTTGGGCTCTTTTGCATCCTCATCATCTGCAGTTGCTTTTCCTCCATTCTGACAAACTGGTTTTGAGGGGAGTTGCTGGTGTGCTTTATTGATATTTTGCAGACCAAAAGTACATCTGTGGTAACATCTACATATGTACAGGGAGAATAAGATGGAGCTCTCTAGGTGGAAATTTGAAAAACTAATCCAACTTGTAAATCTTCCCATTTCCACATATACTACTTTTCTGTGTTGTTTCAATCTGCTTGACAATGTGTGTGCTACCAGAGAATAACCAGTGCCTTTTCTTTTTAAAAACAGTCCTTCCTTCATCATAAGAAGAGGCAGTCACAAATAAAAAGCCGATGGAAACAGAAAAAGCCCCAACATTTGAAATACTTAATTTTCCCCTCCCAGTCTATAAAAAACCAATTGGTCTATGTCAAAGGCAACATCAAGATTAGTTAACCAGTTAAAAAAAACCCAAACCAACCAAACAAAAAAGAGTGAGAAAGGGAAAGAAAGGTGGTGTTAACTCCTTGATGCTGTAAGGAGCAGCACAGTGGCACCATAGGTCTGGGTCTCAGGCACAGTGTGCCCCAGCAGTAATTGCCCAGTGCTGCAGCTGAGATGAAAGCAATTGGAGTCTCTCCTTGCAGGGGAACTCAGTTCCACTCCCTGCTGTGACCTTGCTGATGGGGTGTGTTTTTTGGCTCTTACTTGCCTACGAAAACCATTAATATGTTTTCGAAACTTTCCAATCTTAATTCCCTTCTCTTTTCATAAAACATAAAAGTAATCAGCAAAAAGTGTAAGCACTCCTGTGTATTTCGGTATATATACTGATTTTGTGGTATAGATTTGATAGGTATAGTATATATGGCCACGCACACCAGTGTTTTCTAATACACAGACAATTTATGGCTTTCGATGTAATGCTAATCATAGGAATTCAGAAGGCAGGCATTTTAATATACACAAAGATACATGAACATGGTGATATATTATAATTAATAATAGGTTAGTACTTTCCTGGATTGTAGTCACATAACAATTTTCCTACTGCATATCATTACTGTAAGAAATAGGGAATTAAGTTTGATTCTCTTTGAAGCCACTTAAGATATGGGTCTGTGAGTGTCAGATAACACTTTCCTGAATGGATACCACATCATGAGGGATTTAATCTTTCTCATTCTTTAATCCAAAACTGTTTCACTAACTATGTGTTAAGATAATTTTGTGCTTATTTTGTTCAGTATTGCATTCTTAAACTTAGCATAGTAAGAATTCCATTCTGTCCACCACCTGAACATTGTTTTGGAATTTACTTAGGAGCTTTCTTATTTAAAGATTTTTATCTGAGGTCCTCAAATTGAAATATAGGTGTTAAATTATGCAGCATCCAGGTTAGTGACTCTGCTGTGTTAATCATTTGACAGGTTTTTGGATCAGTGACTTTGACTTCTCACGTGCTGACAACACCCAATGTTACTGGCAACGTGTGCCAGAAGCAAAGCATCATGTTAGGCAAAATTGACTTCTATGATTCTTAAAAATGAGGCACCTGGTAATGGCAGAATGCTTTGGGGGCTTTTTGTTTCAAAGAAAGAGAATGAGACAGGCAGATTTGTTACACTGTGAATGGAGCTAAGAGTGATTTGCAGCAATATACTCCAACCCAAGGAACTCGAGGGAAGGCAGCACCTAGAATCAGAGTCATCAGCTTAATTAAAGGCTCTCCACAGTCCTGAGCTGTGAAGTTAATGCAGCTGCTGCAGATGACGGTGTGATTTATTTCATGTTAAATTTAACCAGTAAAATAGTTTGAGTGAATTATGCTTTAGAATGCTAATTTCTTGGTGCTGATCTCAAAGGGGGCTCCAGCGCCCGAGCTGAATGATGGAGGGTGCTGTGAGCACCTATGGGTCTCATCCCCACATTAGGAGTACTAGACAAGAGGAAGAGTGCTGAGTGATGGTGCTCTTGAGCTGCTGACCTCTCTCCTGAGAATATATCAGAAAACTAATCCAAAGTTGTAGTTTCAAAAGAGGCAGATTGGAACTGAACTGGTTTGTGACTCCAGAACACAGAGACAGCTTCTTAGTTTGAGTTGGTGCGTGACCTTACCAAGGGAAAAGGATGTGGAGGGTGAGCCCTAGAGAAGTTTTACAGAAAGCTGAGAAGGAAACATAGATGATATCTGAAGGACACCTTGAGGCTATGATGGCAGCTTGGCAGGAGGAGGCAGACACAGGAGTCAGAGGAAGACAGGATCTGAGGGTGTCTGACTGCGAAAGGCAGCTGGCAAGTCAAGAGAGATCAGAATGGAGTATTGTATTTTAGCTTCAGCTAAAAAGACGTTACTTGGGATATTGGCTGTTAGATTAGATTACATTGCTAGGTCTGACCCATCACACAGAAGTTGTTGCTGAAAGTCACAGCTCTAAAGAGAAACCAGGAGACAGAGATAATGTACTTTTTTTGGACATGTGTCAGAAGTGAGGTTTGCAAAGTTATCTTAACGTGGACTCCTAGAGGCAAGGTAGCACAGTGTCCACAGACTTTATCAGTTTATTGGAAAAGTTACGCAGTAATTTACAGTAGTAAACACCAGAGGTGCCTAGCAAGTTGCTAAGCACAAAAATTATGCCGCTTTATTAAAGTATGACACTTAGTGTTTTATTTTCTTATAGCTTGAGAAAGTTACGACATGCTAGTGTTTAATATTAAGCCTGCTTTTAAGTTTATGTCATTGAAAAGATGAACTTTGTCTTCAGAGGTATGCTGTTCTTTTAAGTGTGCCTGATGGTCACACTGGTGGCTGTAAATACTCCGTTTGTGCCCATATGTAAGGTGGAAGAATTTCTCCTGGGCAAGGGATGGTGCTGGAATTTTTCCCTGAGATCTGCAGTACAGATTTGCAATTCAATGCACCAAAGTCCATTAAGCTTAAGGGAAGCTGATCTCCAAAGCTGTTAGATGCCAGTGGTGAGGCTGAGTGTCCCTCCAGGGACCTGCATTTCCTCATCCCCTGCCATCAGGGTAAATGATCAGTCAGTGACCTGGGAATGCATTGTGTCCATCACTGGATTTATTCTTTAGTACAATGGTCAATGAATGAAGACTCTTTATTTAAAGATTGGTTTATTAGCCTTATTTATGTTTTTAAAATTGTGGTTTCAGCAGCGTGAAGGCGAGAGTCTAACCCTTGGCTTAGTTTTCCCTGGATATTACAAACGAACATTTTGGCTTACATTTTGAAAGAAACTTTTTTTCTTTTGTAAAATCAATTGCTTAGGCAGGAGAGTTCCTGACTCCCCAATTAAGCAATTTATCTAAAAGAAATCTTTTTTTCCCTTCCCTTCAAAGCATTAAACACTTACTCAGCTTGAAAGCTGCATCAGTCTGCCAGCGCGGGATTAATGCCACAAACGTTCCTGTTCATATTTGCTGCAGAGATGACCTGCAGACATGACCATCATGTTAAAAAATAGCTTTTATAATTCCTTGTGCGTGATAACTGAGAGCCAAAACCTGCCTCTGATTTCCTTTATTTCTTCCGACTCACTGGAGAAGGGGAGCAGGCACAAGACTTGGCTCCCTGTTCCTGATGGCCCATCCATCCCCTCACTCAGCCCTGCTGCCTCCTGGGGCTCGGGCAGTTCCTTCCTAGGACTTGGGTGGTTGCTTCCTAGGGTTTGGGCAGTTGCTGGCATTGCTTTCTGTCTCTGTGGGTCTGACTTTGCCATGTCCCCATCTCTGTGTGCACGACGGGAACATTGGCACACACAGCTCCCTCCACAGCCAACACTCTGGGCTGCTCGTGAGCACACACAACCTGGAGTCCTAAAACCTGAACTGAGGCTGGTCCCACTGCACACCAGGGGAGACTTTGGGCTTATTTTGGCTTTTTGGATAAATCTAGGGAAGGGAGGAGACTTTTTCTTTTCTTTTTTAATCTGTTTGACTGTTGTCAGTATCAATAAATTTGAACATATTCTGAACATATTTGAACATATTATCATCACAGATCCTGAACACAGAAATGAATGAACCCTCCAAAGAAAGCTTTTGAGCTTTTCCCTCACTCACATTTTACCTGTACAAGTGAATCCATTGTGTGTGTGGCACTGAGGAGCAGGATAGTCTGTTTATTCAATCTCTGTCCTAACCTTGCTCCTCCGAGAGGTTGGAAGGAAATTGCTGTGCTTCTGCATTGGCCCCTTGTGGGACGTATTAGTTTCTGCTGCTTGTAAGGATCCTTTGCCTGACTCTCCTGCTAATCCAAACCCATAAAAGCATTTTAGCAGTTCTGGAATGATTGACTAAAGGTTTTCTTTCTGTAATTTAAACAGATATCAATAATTACTTAGTTGATCTTTATTTTTGTACAGGACACAATGTCTAATGGCGGAAGCTAAAAACTGGAAAATTGGCATTTGGAGTAGACTCACTAATTCTGTTACCTCTGGTGGTAACTGTTCATCCAGGGAGAGTTGCAACTGTTTATGCTGAGCTTTTCCATAGAATTAAAGTAGGCTTTTTCAGTTAACTGTTTTTCTTAGGAGGTGGAAACTTTCCTCTGACTTAGGCTGCCGACCCAGCCCTCCCAAAGGTCAGGGTAACCTCAGCATTGCAGGGAGGGGAGTTGGGGCCTCTCGCTTGCTTTTCCTTTGTGTGATAGCAGAAGGGGTTTGTGGCTTTGTGTTTCCTTCTGGGTGCAAATACTTGTGGGTTGTTTGCATGGGAGAGTCACAAGCAGGTGAACAACTGTGGCATAAGAAGAGATTATGCCAGCTGCTGGGCAGCCTGGAGGGAGTTGGCTCTGGCTTAGTCCCTGTCCTGCCATGCCTGGGGCAGCAGGATTTTGGGGGGAAGGGAGCAAAGAGAGAAAGGCTGGCAGGAGAAGGCTGAATAAGAAGAAGAGGAAGAAAAATTAATCCCTCAGTGCTACTCTGGTGGCCTCAGATGTAGTGGCACATTGTACATACTGTGCTTGTGTCAGACTTGAGTTGATTTTTGCTTTTGACTCTGAGGTGATGGGACTGTGCTCATACAAGAAACAACAAATTTTCCATGCAGTATTATCTGACTTCTGGTAGTCAATCCAACCAAGGATTTGTCTGCCTAGAAACCAAATATAAACTACCCATGACTCTCTTTCCTGGTGATAATTTTTGAGCTGTGAATTCCCTACATTTGCCTACAGTGAAACTTCTATTTACATCCATGAGTGCATATGTTTTTGTATAGATTTAGTCTGGAGTTTGAAAAATCTCAGTTTTATAATTCAACACGTAATGTGTTTTCTGGGAACATTAATGTTTCTGAAACTTGATTATGCAAATATTTGCAGAGGGCAAACAAAAGCTTAGCAAACAAATCCATAAAATAATTAAGCAAAGACTGGTGTTTTTCTATTTCTATAGTACTTGCACCTCTCTAAACATTTTCCAAACTCTCTGGATGCTTCTTTTTCCTCAGTTATTTAGAAGTCCCTGGCAACACAAGTTGCATCCTAAGTGAGGTCACCTTTACTGGTGAAACCCATCAAGCAGCTGATGCCATTTAAAGATATTTTTAAGAGATGTTTAGTTGTATTTTATAGCTTCAAATAATCTTACCAAGATCATCATAATTATGACACTAAGCACTTCTCAGATTTGAGGACTCTTAAGGATTGAAGAAAAGAATTTTAGATGGCCATTGAATGAAAGCCCCTTGATCATTAGTGGGCAGCTGGTTTTCAACTTCTGTGCTCAAATACTAAGTCATTGGCTTGGTGGTTATGCTGTGGAAGAGATGTATTTCATGAGTTATAATTAGACTTGCTTTCTGCCAGAATTTTGAATTTTTCAGTTGTTTCTTGTAATATATGTTGACTTGAAATTCTTCAGGGTCACTGTAACAATCCTGAGACAGGCAATTTAAATTTGGATTGAGCTTCAGACGCATGGAATCAAGCTGTTGGTGTGTCCCAAGCACCAGCAGAAGGCTCTGGTGGGGCTGCAGCTGTAGTGGTCTGAGACAAGGACTCAGCTGAGTGCTGCCAACTTGTGAAACTCAGGTGGTGGGGAACAGTGTCAGGTTGTGAAAGAGAACATGGGAGCCCTTCTGTGATTTATGTTACAGCTCTGGATCCAAGAGACTTGTTCCCTACCTGGCCTTGTGTTCCTAGTGAAGCTCCGTCATTTTTGTACTGGATTGGAGCTGCACAAAATAAATGCATTTATAGTCTCAGGCACTGTTCAGAGTGAGTGCTGTGCATAAAATTGTTTGCTGAGGCAACTCTCCTGATGCCACAGGAGAGATGGGCCAACAGAAAATTTGGGTCATTCTACCTAAGATGATTTCTGTAATTAAACCATCTTGTATAGTTCATGTTTGCATTTTTACATGGAATAGTTAAAAAACCTTTTAAGTTTCAACCAGTCTATCCCCTTTCCTCCTGAAGTATATTTTTATAGCTCCAGATCTAAAACATTTAGTACCAAATTTTTATAAAGAAAAAAAATCATCACTGAATGATTTTTAAAAACTTATTTATCAGGTTAAGATTTATAAACATGTATTTTCTGCATTTGTTGCCCTCTGAGTACTCTAGCCCTACAAAATAAAGCTGGCATGGGTTACATGCCGTGGAAATAAGAAAAAATGAGTTCAAATGAAAAAAAAATTACTTGATACTCAAGATTTTATGTTTCATTTTTAAATTGTAATCAAAAAAGTACTGTGTGCTCTCATTTGATGAATGCTGCACACGCTGCAGAAAAAATGCACTGCAAGATGTTGGAAAAGTGCCTGCAACTGATACAGTGGTTTTTGTGAGGAATTTTATTTTTTATGGTGTAGTAGTTTTAAAAACACTAACAATTCTCAAGCTGCTGTCTGGCTTAGGTCAATTATTTTTTGAAGAGGGATGCAATGTACTCATTATTTTCTAGTATTTCTTCTATATGGTTGCTGCAGAGAAAGCAGACAGTATGTATCTGAAACCTCACAGATGAGTCTTTAATGATTTCTACATTTAGAGCAAAGAAATGAAATTACTCATATTACAGTTGAACACAAATTTTGTTTTCTGTTTAATAACTGCTTTGAATGATGACTTGTGTGATCAATCATACACACTTGCACAATCAGCATTTGCAGTTTAATTTTTTAATTAAAATGTTGAATACCTACCAGTATAGGCTATAGTATGTGACAATGTAAGAATTCTCCAGAATAGTACTATGAATGTTTGACAAAGTCTCATAAGGTCAAAGTTTAAATTATTGAATAGCTACAATTCTTGCGTAGAAAGTGCAGTGTAGATTAATAGATATTAAAGGAAGCATGTTCCAGATGAAGTAGCGGAGTAAATATATCATCTAAGTGGTTGATAAAGTTGCTAAATTACTGTAAACAAACGATAAAATATCTTAGAGGTAATATCTCAGAGAAGTTGTTTATTGGAAGCATAAAAAGATAAATGCAAATTGTAAATATGTAAAGGGAAAAGGCTGGATGGCAGTTTTTTGATGTAAGATGTAGATTCTCTGGGCTGTTTGTCTAATAAAGCTGATATTCTTGTACAACAATGACTATTCCCTCTGACACAGAGTAATGCTTATATAAGTTGCTTTAAGATGGGCATAATCTATTTTTGCCATTAAAAACTTAGAGAAATATTTCTGGGCATTGTAATATGAAAATGTTCAGTAAAAGGAAAATGTTGAGACTGTATACATCATTAATCAATTATAAGCCATCTTAATGGATAATGGAGTGAGAAATGACTCCCTAGATATTTGTTTCATTACTGAGCCCCTGCACGATAGCAATTCACTGTATACCACAAAAACAGCTATTTCTTTTCCTTCTTGATCATTATAATTGATAATTTAGTTTCCAAGAAAATATCCAGGCTGGAATTGATCATCCTCTACCCCTAAGGCTGAAGATGCCAAATACGTGATTTTATGCCAAAAGTATTTGTAGAAGCATCAAAGTTCTTGTCTGCCAGCCGGTGGCCAAATGCCATCAGCAGCAAAGGTGGCTGGGAGTTTCCAAGATGTAGCTGAGGTAGAGCTGTGTTGGAAGGTCTCCAGAGAGAACTTAAGAGTAGCCTTGCAATACCTAAAGGGGGCTTAAAAGAAAGATAGTGACAGATCTTTGAGTGGGGCCTGTTGTGATAAGGCAAGGGGTAATGGCTTTAAATTAAAAGAGAATTTAAACTAGATATAAGGAAGAAAATTTTTTACAGTGATGGTGGTGAAACACTGGAACAGGAGTTCAGTGAGGTGGTAGAAGGCCCATCCCTGGAAACATTTGAGGTCAGGTTGGATGGGGCTCTGAACAATCTGATCTGGTTGAAGATGTCCCTGCTCATTGGACTAGATAACCTTTAAAGCTCCCTTCCAGCCCAAACTATTCTGTGATTCTGTGAAAAATGTGAAATTTAAAAGTACTATCAATGACAGCAGAGTTGTCAGTAATATCCCCTCCCATCTAACAAGAGGTAGACTGGAAGAAAGGGAAGACTTTGTGTTTTGTGGGATTGAACCTTACTTTGTGCTAACTTTTTCACTTTTATTGTATTTTTTATCCTACTTCCAGTGGAGAACTCTCATATAGATCAAAAGGTAGTGGTAATGAATTGAGCTGATGAACTTTCAGAAGAAAAGGGGAGTAAAAGACATAAAATACTGTAACTGTTTTCAATAAGGGGGCTTGCTTGAAAATACTTCTGATTCTCGGTGTTTTCTCAAAATGACACTTCAAAAAATGATAAAAAGTTTCTAAGTAAATTAAGATAATAAGAAGTAATACTGAAATTACACTGATAACTCTTTTAAATTCAGTATTATTTTATGTGACTAATTTATTCATTATGATTTATGGAGAACATCACTGGCTACAATAGCTAGATAACAGACAGGTTTTATCTTTTTAATAACTGCCTCTAAGATAAATCATACTAGAACATGGAAGGATCATTGGTAGGCAAAGTACATCAAAGAAGCTCCAGCATCTGAATGGCCTCTGAAATTTCAATTAAAATTTAATACTTGCTGCTGAATTTTCCTGTATCCTATATAGGTCAGCTGTAGGCTCTTGGCAAAGATGTAAACTAATGCTGCTGTTGTATTTCTCCTTGTTGCTGTTTCCCACAATTTCCCAGATACATCCATTTGCCAGTGGTACAGCACCCATGTGGGAAGAGTTTCTCCTGGTACCGTTTCCTCCTGTTTGCATTCCTGAGAGAGAGCAGAACACTCTGCTGGGGCAGCGATGGAAGTGTGATGTCTGTGAGTGGGAGAAGCTGGATCAAATCCCCCTTTGTGATTACACAGTTTTCATTTACTACTGTGTTGAGAATTGTTTATAAATGTTCCACTTTCAAATTACCACTTCCTGCTAATTTCCCATTTTAAATTATTTTTATTCTTCTTCATCAATAATGGTTTTGGCAATCCAGATTATTTCACTTTATTTCCCTAGGTATCTTTTTATGGCTTGCATTTTAAGAAAACAATATCCCATTGAATAATGTTTAGCATTTTTGCCTAATTTTCTTGAACAAAAAAGTATTTTGGCTGTTCTGTGTTCAAAGTACTGAGTTTTTGGATTTTTTTTGTGTTTATGCTTGGGTTTATTTGTATTCACCTTTCCTAAAGAGATAGAAGGATCTAAAGTTTGGATGAAATACATTCTGCAAATAAAAAATACTTCTATGAAGAGTATTTAATTATCTTTATATTGTCAAAATAATAAACTGATGTAATTATGATCATCATTGCTGTGTGAAGAACAGAGGAGGGATTCAAAAAAGCTAATGAAAGTCTTCCCTGTCCAACCACATTTGATTGATTTGCTTGTCGTTCAGTGAGAAATGCCACAGAGCTGGAAAATCTGTCTGGCTCTGGCTTTGCTGAAGGAGTTTGAGTTATGTTTCTTAATAATGTAGCCTTATATTTAGTGGTGACTTACAAAGATTTTCGCCCTTCTTTCCTGAAGGCAAGATATGATCCCAGTTTGCTGATGAGATGAAAGCTGTTGAGTGTAATCAACATGCATCAAATGATCTTATGAGGAAATGTGATTGTACAACTTTCTTGAGGCTTACTCTAGGGCTTGTTGGATACATCATTTCTTTGTAGAACACCGAGTATGCTGGATGAATATATGGCATGTATAAGGCATGCTGTAGCAGCTTCCTGATGAAATGGGGATGGAATCAAATGGTAAAACTGGAGTAATTGTTGAAATCTGCTGCAGGTTCTGAGTGTAATTGATAAATAACTACCAATAACCAGAGCAATAACAGGCTTTTTTATGCACGTGCTCAGCAGAAGTTTATATTTGAAGGGGAAGTTGAAGCATGTCTGGGTTTCTCTCAGGTTTCAATATCAAGGCTGCACTGCAGGTGCTCTGCGGTGCCTTTGCTGCCACAGCAGCCTCAAGGAGCTGTGCTGAGAAGGGAACACACTGCGCAGAGACTTTTCTGTGCTCTGGTGAGCTCAGTTAATCAGGTCTGAGTGGGAACACACAGGAAGTTGCGCTGTCCCACCTGATGTGTGATGACTCTGTCAGCTGTAGGAATGGGATCACATTTGACCATGGGCTTGTACCCTTCGATACTTGCTTTCAAAATCGGTTTTGAAAGCACATGATTGTGCTGTTAATGAGAATACAGAGAGCAAGCTTAGATGGTCTCTCTGCCATGGCTGGAAGACTTCTTGAATGTTCAAGCACATTAAATACACACAAATTAATGGGTGACTTTGTGATTTAGTGTGATGATAGGCAACTTCCACTGATCTTCTTTTCCTTAATCCCATTTGAGTAGGTGGCTCTTGGACAATAAGGATTAGTAGCCTGTCAGTGACAATTTAATGCCAGCTTCTAAATTTTATTTAATTGCTGTGAGATTCACTTTAGGTTTTCGATTCAATAATGTTTTAGTAATTAGTGACTTTATATACACACAGTCCTGCAAGAGTCACTTGGATGAAGTTTTTATTGGTTAAAAGATCAGGCACTCTTGCTATAATTAAGCCATAGCAGGGGGATTGGAACCAGAAGATCTATAGGGTCCCTTCCAACCAAAATAATTTTGCGATTCTATGACTCAAATGTCATATCATGTGCTGTTAAACTAGAAATTTGCAGAAGCTTTTTTAAAACAAATGTTTATATTAAATCCCCCCATCTGTGAGAATTAGAAGCTGCTAGTTTCAATGAGTAGTTTTCTTCCAAAGAAATTCCTTAAGGAATAAAATAACGGAGATTTTCTCGTTTTTGTATTAATGCTTTAGTTAAATATTTATAAATAGAGGCTTCTGTGTTGTACTTTGAAGCCAGACTGTTTCTTAAATACATGTTAGAGTCCAAATCTGTCACTATAACATCTTAGATCCTTTAATGAGGTTTGCCACTTCATAAGTAAAATAAAGTTGCTTCATCAGATGTTCCTTTGAGACACAAAAGATGTTTCCTTGATGTTTTGTGTTATTTACATTTTCTGCAATGCAAATTCTAGACAGAGTCTTTCAGAAGGCTAAATGAGCTTGAAAAATAGAGGTCATATCGAACTGGTGTAGAACTGAGATTTGCTGTTTTGGACTTTTTATTGTTTCTAAGTAAAAAATATTCAGAAATGACAACTCCTTCAGCTTAAGAGTTCATACAGTAGAAATTGCTATGAGACTTCCCTCTTCCTTCCTCCCTCCCTCACCTCCCTTCTTCCTTCCCTCCTGCCTTAACTCTCTCTCTCTCTCCTTCCTTTCAACATTTTTACCCAAATGTTACAATAATAAATTAATAATATAAAAATATACTAAATTGATACACCTCTGCATTTTCTAGGAGAAGCTGTAGCATTTTCTAGCAAGACCATCTTCTTCGTGGATGGAAACATTTTGAGAACCAGGGTTGTCTTTGGTATGAAACAGTATAACTAAAGCTATGAAACAGTCAGAGAGCCAGCATGAATCTGGCTTCCTTCTCCTGACAGGGCATATGCCAAAAAAACATAAAAAATTTAAGAAATTATGCAAGCTCTTGCACTGTGTGTGAGCAAGTACTATTCCACTGGTGTTCCAAGGAATATTTGAAAGAAAAAAACAATGGTTTGGATCATCTGAAGGGCCCTGAAGGTCCAAAGAATAAGCAGTATTTCTCAACTTGTCTAGATTCAAAGATATTTAATGGGGGGGAGGTTTTAATAGATTTCAAGGAAAAATAATTTTCGAGCATTTGTATATTTTGCAATTAATCTGATATTTAGAACTGCAAATTTTATGTTTTTTCTCTAAAATAGAAATGTAAACTAAGAAGTACTCATGCATTGCACAACCATATCCTGGAATATTCTGCAAGCTTTTTTTGTTGAACTGAGGTAAAATTTCCTGTGCTAATGGTGAGACAAAGATTCAGATTGTGGAGTAAAGTTCACGATCAGTAACAGCTGATTTTGGTGACCAAGTGAAGACTTTAGAAAATGTTACTATTTCAGAATAGTTCCAGGTTTCATTTAAGAATAATTTAACCAATTTGTGAAAGAAATCACAAAACCAAACCAACAAATGAAGAGTAATTTGGCAAAGAATTTGTTGTTAATATACAGTCTTATACATAGAAATTAAATGCAACAGAATTTGTCTTGAGTCTAGAACACTCTATATGATTCAGCTGAAAGGTTTGATATTTTCTCCTCTTCTAGCCTTTAAGCAGATACAAGCTCAGGTAACACTGACAAACATTTACTTCATTAGTGATCTCACATGTGCTTCTTGCTGATATATTTCAGAATAATGTGACCCCAAAAAATTACACTTATCTTTTGACATGGAAGAAGGATAAAATATGATGTAAACAGAGGTGTAAAGAGAAAATCATATGGAAGAAAACCAGTTTATTTTCAGAATAGAGTCTAATCTATTCTCATAAGACTTCAGGATATGAGTAGTCTGTAAACTTTACATTTTTGAAGGCTTGGAGAATAAAATGCTGGCAAAATTAAACTTTTTGTTCTATAAGAAATATCAAAGCTGTTTCTGTAGGTCAGACTTAACAGCCTGCCCTCACAACTTAAAGCAATGGGGGATGTTGAGACATTTCAAGAGTAAACAAACAAATATTCCTTCTCTTTCCATCCCCCTAATTTGTTACAGTTTGTAAGATTAAACAAGTGAGCAGCAGAAGATTTACAGGCTTTTCCAAAAGAGGAGCAGAAAGGTTGCAGGCAAGAATCCCCGTGGAGACTGGAAAATGCCAAATACGTTCTAAAGAAAAGTCAATCTTAATAAAGTTTGTTTCTCTGAAAATGGTGATAAAAGACCTGATGTGCAGTGTGTGAAACAGCTAATTTTGACACTAAAGATTCAAAACAAATTCAAAATATGATAAAAATTGTAGTGCTTTACAAAGTGTTAATAGAATGACATTTTCCTTCCTCTTTCTGAGACTGTCAGAATCTGACTTCTAAAACTCTTGTTACTGCCTTACAATCTTCATAAATACAGTTACTTTATGGGATCCTTTCTGACGGTTTTTATTGGAGATGAAAATCATGTTTTCTTTAGAATCAGTCCCATGGCAGCCCTGAAGATATTTTTAGTTAGTTTTTTATCAGAAGTGGGAGACTTAAAAATCTAGAAACAACATTTAGACTTCCCCTTCAAAAAATGACATAATTACTGGCTTCCAATGAGGAATTAACATCAGGATTGGATGAATCTGGTCTAATGTTTTCCCTTCAGATGGTTACTCAGGTTGGCCCAAGTAGGTTTGTGTCAGGAGCAGTTGCTCCAGCTCCAGCTGTATCAGCTTCAGCCAACCCATCACATCACATCATGCTGCAACCCTGTGCAGCCAGGTGTCACCTCTGCTTGTTGGCAATTAAAGGGCCTTGCTCCAATTGTTGATGTGAAGTAAATGAATTAGTTAATTGAGAGTTTAATAAAGTTTAATAAAAATTAAAAAAAAGAGCACCCGTGCATCGATCTGGAGTTTGCTCTTCAGTGATAAGAAAATCCGTGTAGAACCCGCTCTGCTGCCAAGTACTGCATCAGTGCAGTGAAATGCAAATAGTTGAAACAATCCAAAATATTTCAGAAATAGCAAAAATTTTCACAGCAACAGAATTTTTGTAGAAGCAGCTAACACAGTCATGGCTGTAGGGGTCATGTTTTGGGGCAGTCCTGTGTCCTGAATGACTACTTGTCCAGGTAAGTAAAACTGAAGGCACATTCCTTAAGATGATTAAGAATGACATATGCATCATCTTTAATAAGCAATTAATTAGAAAGATGCCTGTGTTTACACCCTCAACAGTTACTGCAAAACTGTGCTCTGGAATATCTGCTTATGCATGAGTAGCACAGACAGGCTGAGCCGGAGGCAGACAGAAACGGCGGGCACACAAATCCCACCAGTGTTTGGATATATGCAAATAATGCATTAGCTTTGCATGAGGAATTTGTGGTGGAATTAGCATCCAGGTCACCGAACTGCCTGTTTTTGTCCCAGGCTGATCTGCTCGCAGAGAAGAGAGGTAGCTGGTGTCAGTGCCACCCCCATGCTGCTCTGCGGATGCCTGTCATTAGTGATTACAACTTTCGTGTCTTTAATTACTGAGATGCTTTAATTCAATCTGATACAAAATGAATTTAAGGCTCTGCGGATTCTCGTTTGGGCTTTTTTAAAAACAAGGTTTCATAACAGAGCCTGAAATTTAGTTCACTGAACTTTCTAGAAGTTGCCAACTGTCAGTGAATTTTGGACTGGTTTTGACAAAGACAGTTTATGGTTTTCTGGTAAACCACATGAAAATTTGAGGATTTGGAGGTATTCCCTCATATTCATTATTTCATATCAGAAGGGAAAACTCAGGATATTAATTTTTCAGGTTACTGTTATTTTTTTAGCCCAGACCAGTAAGTGCTTTTTTCCACGAGGGCCCTCCAAAATAGACAGTATCTACACGCTAAACAGGAAAGAAAATACACGTATGGAGAAGAAAATGATTTATGAAGATATGGATCGAAGGTGAAGCCAAAAATACTGCTGAGCTACATACACTACTATTCTTCTTTCTCTGTCTCTTGCAGTCCAAAGCTTCCCCTGAGTCTGTCTCTTGACTCAGATGGTTTAAGTGGTACTGATATTTATTATATTTAAATACATATGTTTTATAACACCATGATATTGACAGCTGTAAATTTAAATAGGACTCACTAACCTAAATAGGTTACTGAGCCTTATTGTAGAAACATCTTGTGTAGAAACACAATATTGGTGCTAGATAGAGATTTTACAGTAATTGCCACTGCACATGAAAAAGATGATCCCAGCTTCTCAAGAACCTGCCATCAAAGACCAGAGGGGTAGGATTGAGCTGCTGACACACTGATATTCAGTGTCATTCATAGCCTTGGGTATCTGAAATATCCCTTTGGTTGGCACACATGATGTGGTACCTACAGGAGACCTATGTCCTTTTGGCACATCAGCTGCAGGGCAGCCGTGAAACCCTGAAGTGTTTAAAATAACCCTACAGGCACATGTTTAAGCACTAGGTTTACTCCAGGTGTGTCCCGTGTATATAGAGGGAGGTGTTTGCAAGAAAACAAACATCATTAAAGTATAAAAGTAACTTAAATATTGTCAAGCAGGTGTTACTAGAGGGCAAAGTTTTAAAAAACAATGTGTCCTTCAAATATAGCTCTGTAGATGTTTATAGGAAGCTGTCTGGTGAGGGAGACAGTACAAATTTATGTGCAGAGGCATAATGCATATCAGCAAAAAAGATTTTCCTAAATGCAGTTGAATGGCATTATCATGTAGGCCAACTAATGCAAAACAACAATCTGATTATCTTCCTTTTGTCTTGTGGGTTTCTGTATTGATCTAACACAAAAGTAGAAGCCAGATAAAGAACAGCACTGAGTTAAGTGACTAGTGTAACTCATCCTCTTGTTTAAGCATTTCAAGGAAGAAAAAAAAGTGTTTATCTGGAGTCAAAGCTGCAACTGCCTGTAAATGGCTTAAAGAAATGCCCTTGGTGAAACGCTTGGAAGCATGTACTTATTTTTACTTAAAATATGAATGTTTTGCTTTGAAATGCAAAGAACATATCATAGCATAAAAGTAAGTTTAGAACAACATAATTAAATGTACCCACATATTCTTTATTTGGCTGTGATCAGAAGTACATTTAGTCTGCATCCCTATTGCACCTGCCAGGGAAAATGGAGAAACAGTGATGGATGGGCTTGCTGAAAAATGTCAACAAATGGATGTACAAATTCCTAATGGTATTTCCAGTGCTTTCTTTTGAGGGTCTTTCCCTCCTGCCTCAGGAGGGAAATCTGGGCTTCCACAGGTACTTGAGAAGAGTGAGAAATCAAAATTATGCTTGGAGTGAGAGACTAAATTCAGCTAGCTGATGCAGTAAATTGGGAAAAAGGGTTTTCCTGGAACTTTTTTTATCCCTTTTGAGCTAGTAGGAAGAAGCATTCGAGTGCCACTCAGAGACCTGAGGACCATTCCCTGCATGTTGCTCCTCAGACTGGTCTGTCTCTTTGGACTCTGAGTTTGTCCCAGTTTAGCCATTTTCTTATGTTCTGCGTAATGTAATTCTTTGGCTCCCAGAGGGGCCAAGGTTGAAGTCCAAAGACAAGTAATACAGACACATACGTTAATAATTGTGTACCACATGATAACTAACTAAGTAGGATTTTCAATATACAAGATTTTTATTTATAAGTCAGTGCTGTATAAGAATTAACGCAATATTTTCTGGAACTAGAAACTAAGGAAACTTCCTGGCACTGCATTTTTTCATTCCTGTCAGCAGCAGAAAAAGAAGGAGAGCATGAAAAATGTGGTCTGTGAGCCTTTTGAAGCGGGAGAAGAGGTGCAAAACCTCAGGTGTAGATAAGGTATTTCTACGAGAGTCAGCTGACAGTCTCAAACTACAATGCATTATAAATCATTCCTGCCTATAAGTTAGCTCCTGTTTTCAGCTGCTTCTGGTGAAAGCAAAAAGTGCAAGTTGCCTTATCATCTGCAAATAAATAAGGAGTTTTTCTGCAGAAATCAACATTTTCATTGTTTTCATCTTGCAATGGAGGAACAATACAGTACAATTTGGTTTTCTATTTTTAATCTGTTACTTTGCTCTGATATTACGCCAGAATGTGCTGGAAAAGGAAACGTAAATCTCTACTCTCTAACATATAGTCAAATAGGATTTTTGAATAGGTAAATTGTAAACCCAGGTGGAACTGGAAGTTCATTAGCTCAGTAAAAGACTGTTTTCAGGAAATGTTGAATAGTCTCTAACCACTAATCTTATCACTGGGTTACACTTGCTACATCTATCAGTGAAATTTAGGGAGGCTGAACAGGAGAATGTCGTGGACTGACAAGAGCAGCTCTGCACTGAAAAAGAGAAGGTGCAGATTATAAACAACTGCTGCTCACGAGGCAGAGGGAAGGAAAA
Source organism: Lepidothrix coronata (assembly GCF_001604755.1). Classification (NCBI taxonomy): domain Eukaryota; kingdom Metazoa; phylum Chordata; class Aves; order Passeriformes; family Pipridae; genus Lepidothrix; species Lepidothrix coronata. Next base: position 3,008,548 of record NW_016690266.1, on the reverse strand, counting down.
CCTCGGTATGGTCAGCTCAGATCAGCTGAAACCTTTTGAGGAAAGATTTCAGGTTTCCCCAGCAGGTTGGGCAGTCTCCCTGTGTTACAAGACCTTTTCCATTCCTTGCTGGGATAAATCAGTACTATTGGTGCTGGGAGGCTGATTTGCTGCCCCTCTGGTCTGTGGCAACTATTTTTATATTCTGAGAAGGAATGAGTAAAACCACCCAACTTGAATTTTCTGCCATCTGCATTGTTTTATCTGTCTTCACTTTTTCAAAACCAAATTTTCACATTATTCTGGTTTTTCCTTAGATAGTGCCAGAAATTTGATGCTTGGAGGTTCTTCCAGTCCCATCTCCTATTGATATCAGGCTTTGAAAATCCTGTTGTGTTGGTTAGGAGTGGATGTGTGTGGTGAGAAACACAGGCAAAGGTGTACCAGAGTAGGCTGTTAACCAAGAAATAAAAATAGTATCTGTACTGTATGTCATTTAGCATCTCTGGACCGAGATGTTTAATTTTATCTCAGTTGTACAGTAGTCCGTGCCCTCCAAAATACACTAATACACCGTGAAAGCTTTAAATTTGATGCCACCAGCCAGACTTCTCTCCTAAGGGCTGGGTTCCTAGGCTGTGCTGTAAAGAAAGAGAGAGGGAGAAAGAAAGAGATGTTCAAAACACTTCTTTTTAGGACTGCTATCCTGTGAAACTTTAAGGGATTATAAACCATATCAGCAGCTACTGAAATCTTTAGTCACAAGTATTTTTTACAGAAAATGTCAGAAAAACATCACAGAATGTGCGAACTGGAGTTTTCTTTTACCGCGTGATCCTGAGTGTACGTGCAAGTGTTAAAAAATGAGTATTTTAAAGGAAAACTTGGCAGCAGAACATCTAGCATTTTCATGAGAAAATGTATATTTCTTTTGATGTGGATCATGTGTCAGCAAGAAGGATAATCAGAAAGTACCGTAGTCACTCAATATAATATCATATATAATTCTTTTATAAATAATTTTCAGCAGATATGATTAGTTTAACATACTTTGGTATTACTTGTCAGTGCTATGGGATTTGCTTGCAGCTGTTATTTCAGGTCCTTAATGTTTGTTATGTTACCCTCTGTTTTGTTATAATTAAATCTTGCCTGGTTGCTTCAAAAATTCTCTAAATTTTTTTATTCCCGCATGCATACTATTGCTGTGTTAGGCAGAGTTTATTAAAAACTCATACAATATTGCATGCCAAATGATAAAGCATGTGTGGTTTTGCTAAAAATCCTGCCAGTAATCGTGTCTCGTACTTGGAATATAGATCTCTTGCTCAGCAGGGGTGTGATGACAGTAGGGATATAAAAGCCTATAATCTTTGTGTTAGAAGAACATTCAAAAGTCATTTGGGCAAAACACTTAGCAGAGAGCACAATCCATTGTACAGGTGAGCACTCCATAAAAACACTCTCTATATGTACACTGTGACACTAAAGAAACACTCAAGAAAAATTTGAATTATTTATTTCCACATGTTACCCTTTAAAAGCACTTTAAGATCACTCCAAAACACTCCTGTCAGCACAGAGTAATCTCAGAAACTGGAGGAGATGAAAGATACACTACCTGGGAGAGGCTTTGGAGAGTGGAAATGCAGATAACTATCACTTAAATGGGCCAGCACTGTGTGTCTCTAGTTCTCTAGACACTGTGATAGAACTGAGACATTTATTTCAATTTTGCAAACAGTTTTGCTTTCAAATCCCCAGGACTTAGTGATCACCACATGACACTGCCCAGCTTTGATCCACATGGGGAGCTTGTCTGTCCACAAAATGGGGCTCAGCTGTGCAGTTACCCCAAACCTTCCTGGTTGGACGAGATAAGGGACCGCCAGTATCTGAGGGTGTGCTCAGGTCTCTGTCACTGAGCTGTCCTCATGGCTTCTTCGTTTCTTTTCATCTGCTTTGTACCAATATTTATTTTCTTCCTTAAAATAATAAAAAGAGTAGATAGACAATTTATTTCTACCATATTTTTAGATTCCTTCTGTCTGTCATTTTAAATAAAAGGGAAATGAAGAGAATGAAATTCTGGGGCAGTCAGTTGGGTGAAAATGTTTATTGATAACAAGTGTGAAATTCAACAATTCTAGTTTCCAATGATGCATTAACCGTAAGGTTATGTGGTTTGGTTTTTTTTTTAATGGCTTTTTCATAATGTGAAGAGAGTGCTGTCAAAACAATTATTTATCTGGAGCTTCAAAAATCATAGATGAGGTTTATACACTATTGAAAATCATTTAAAGTACTGCTGTGCTTTTTTAAAATCCCACCAAGGATGTGGGCTTCCAAGGATGCCAAAGTACGAATTCATCTGCTTTGAGCTATAACATCATTTTGAGGTGAATATCTTGTTTGTTTTATGGGAAAGGAAGCACATGGATCTGTTTTTTACAATCTCCACTGGAGATCTGAAGGCACAACTGAGCCTGCTGGTTACACTCATATCTGTCTGGTGTTCAAAGGAGTCCGTGGCTGTTCTGCCTTTTCTGTCAGAGCATGGTTTTATGTCAGGTGATATGGTCAAGGTCACAGGACAGAATACTGTAAAACTTGGAGAATTTTGGATGATAGTGGAAAATCCATTGCTGGAACATAACTGAAAGCTGATAACCTATTTTGATTTGCTTTTAACAGAATATCCCACTAAAATCTATGACATTTGGTGTTGTTGAAAATTGGATAAAGCATTTGTAAAGAGACCCCGTCATTGGAAAATACTGATTTGTCAAAATGCGAAGGGTTTCTTTTCAGTGTGTTGCCTTCCTCATGAGATATGAGGACAAAATTTTGAAATTGTGGGAATATTTTATTTAAATAATTTTGTGAAAAATTCACAATTAATATCCTCTCATAGTTCAATTTGGGGATTAATGTATTTCTAAAAATAAAGTCAAATAAAACATTTACAAAATATTGAAAAGAAACAGTTATTTTGCAAGGTGTTGGGTGTTGGTTTGGGGTTTTCTTCTGTATTTCAAAGACTTTGCACCCTCGTTGAGGATTAGAAAAAAAGAATGGCCTCCGTTAACTCTCCCAGATCTCTTAAAATGAGAGTGATTCAGTACTTAGACAATATCTGAAAACACTTGAGTTTGTTAACTTACAGCGTGCAGAAACATAAATTCTCACCACGAAACAAGAACATAACATGGATTTCCTAGAAATGTTGTTGAGTTGAAGAAAGCAACTCACCTCCCACCAAAGAACTCTATGAAAGTCTCTTAGATCACTGAGTCAACAGTGCACTGTGATTTTTTAGAGATGACCTTGCAAGGATTTCTTTTCCCTGGGTTCTCCAATAACCTCTGCTTATAGGTTAAATGAGCTTTTCTCTTCTTTATTGGAAATATCCAGAAGACAAACTTGTGATATTTATTCCACTTTACTGGAAAGAAATTGTATTTCCTTTCTGAAAAGAAGCACCTGAAATTGTTGTGTGCAGGGTGGTTTACACACTATAAAAGATAATTTGTGGAGAAAACTCCTCTTTTAGGTGAACAGATTTTCATTTGAAAGGAAAGCTATACAAGAAGGTGACAAAGTAAAATAAAATGCAATTTGATCTAGCTAGAACTTTGTTTTCTGGACATATCACACATCATGTTTACAAAATCTAGCATTAAACTGCATGCAAAAATTTTCAATATGGATTAGTATTTAAAAATTATGGTAAGTAGCACAACAATTGTGCATGTGTCTAACAAGTTAATGAACAACTGTTGTTCTTTCCTGCTCTCATGGAACTTCATAATTAAAAACTAGATAAACAAAACCTTTTGATGTTTTGGGATTATTCATTGATTGCACTTTTTTTTTTTTACATCACATTTAGTCATACCTGGATTAGTATCAAAAATCATAAAGGTTTTTGTGTATCATTATCGTCTTCCTTGTCTGTGGGTGATTAAATTTTAACTTCTCCTGAAATAGGAATAACATTCAGCAAGTGGTAGGAAAAAAGCTTAAGTAATTACTAAAAATACTAAAGTACAACATGTGCTCTTGGTATAAATTAGGGTCCCTGAACTCAGTGAAGACTTCCCTAATTTAACCAGATGAAAATGAATGTCATGTTTTGCCTTGAATTCCACCTATGACATTCACGAGTTTTAAATGTGGAAAATCTATGTGTTTTTTTTTTATGGTTTTCCTGAAAAACATAGCCTGGGAGGTGGACATTCCCTTAAATGCAATGGACAGAAAATGGTCCCAGAGAAAGAAAAATCTCTGAGGACTGAGCTCAGTCCTCATTAAACAGCACTTAGTCCAGAAGAGTATTTTTGTCTATACTGCTATGGAGGAGAGTGTGAGACTGGGCCTCCATTCCCTCATATCCAACAGTACAACCATGCTCAAAAAGCTTCTGAAAATCCCATGAATGGTACAGATACCCAGGAACTTTCTGGAAAGTGTACTTCACTCCCGGATAAATGCCAGCGGGGATTCCGACTCTCCAGTCTTCTGACAGGCTACCTGGTCCTTGGGCAGCACATCTGAGCAGGTAAATGTTTCCTGGAGAAATACCTTCAGATTTCAGACTGCATGGCTCCTGTTCTCCTTGCCTTACAGTGTGGACACCGTGTTAATATTTGGAAAAAAAATAATTAACAGAAATAACATCAGAATTTATTTTTCATTAGAAATTCCAACATTTTCTACAGAAAGGAAGGCAGCTCCACTCTGGCCAACAGCTTCAGGGGAGGCACCAACAATGAAATTAATATGCTCTATATTTTTTGAGAAGAGCAACGGGCTCTGCTTGAGTCTCAGCGGGCCAGAGATTGCCTAAGTGGGCTTCTCTGCAGGTAATTTTGGCCCTTGTGGGAAAGTCTGTGAATCTTTAATGGCAGCTGTGCACCTTTGCTTTTGCTGCCCAATTATTTTCATGTGTTTGGGTGTGGCTCTTGATTCTGTGAGGTGATTTACATGTGTTACTTTAGCAAACAGCACTTGGAAAGATAAGGTTTTGCTATGTTAGCTGGAGCATTTCTTTCTTCCCATGCAGGACAACGCTTGCTGTTTTATATATGTATCTGTAGTTCAATCCCCTGGCAAACAATAGGAGGAGGGAATACCCTTTAATACCATCTGCTCACCCACCTTTGAACACTCATCAAAGAAGCAGTTCAAAAGGGAAAGAATAACAATTTTATTTTTTTAGAATAAGTTTGTAAGGGCAATTTAGTCATATGGTAATTGTGGCAAAAAGGAAATAGGTTTGCTATTTGCTTTCATGTAGATTAGGAAAAAAAGGGAGTAATTCTTCCAATGAAAATGTGGGTTTTTTTCTGTTGCCAAAATTAAGGAAGTTGTGGAAACAGATTTAGAGCTGCTAAAAATGTTTTAATGCATTATACCACACTGTAGCTTGTACCTTCATGCAGTATTTTCTTAACAAATAGTAGTTCTGGAATTTTATTGAAAGACTTAGGTAAACATAAATTGATTTTTTTTTAATTTTGTAATTGAAATCTGGAGAGGGACTTTTTACAAGGGCATGGAGCGATAGGACAAGGGGGAATGGCTTCAAACTGAAAGAGAGTGGGTTTAGAAATTCTTCCCTGTGAGGGTGGTGAGGCACTGGAATAGGTTGCCGAGAGAAGCTGTGGATGCCTCACTCCTGAAAGTTCTTGAGGCCAGGTTGGACAGGGCTTGGAGCAACAGGTGTCCCTGCCCATGGCAGGGGGGTTGGAATGAGATGATCTTTAAAGTCTCTTCCAACCCAAAACATTCTATGATTTATTTTCCATTAATTACTCCTCAAGCTCCTAAGTAATTTATGCCTGGAGGATTTCTCCCTAGAGGGATGCCCTGGTTAACTTGCGATAGAATGTTCTAAAAGGTGAAAAAATAACTTTGCTCTTTTATGCTATATCGTGAATAAATATGACAGATGAAGGTCAAAACAATTAACCTAAAATTGCCAAATTGGACATGCTAAATTTGGTCACTGTATTCAGGTTAATTTTTATTGCAGAGCACAGGCTTTGATTTAAGCAGTTAAAAACAATCTGATGGCTACAAATTATAGTTCAAAATCATGCATGACCAAATATAAAAATAACACCCATTGTTGAAAATTCAGTATTATGGCTATAAGAGTTGTCTCATTGTTAAGTCTTTAGTTAATCCTTTGGTCCATGATTGTTGACGATAAAAAATATGACTTAAGGTTTAGGAGACTGGACTATGTTTTGAAAAATTAATTCATCAAATCATAGGCTAAGAAGTGATTTAAAGTATGTTTGATTCTCAAAGAATACCTATGTACTTCCCCCATGACAACAAAGTTTATTTTCCACCCTGTTTGTATATCAATAAAAATAATAGTAAACTTCTGACTGCATATGATTTTCAGTACTCAGGTGTTGGAGCTGTCTTAAGTAGTCAGTATATCCTTCTGTAACTAATCAGGGAGTGCCCATCAGAAAATTGCTCCCTGCCTTGTTCCACATTATCAGTTTAATTTGCTAATGAGAATCACCTTGCAAGCCACGTATATAACCTTCTGAGGGTTATATACCAGACTTTCTCCTGGCAGGTGGATGTGCTAATATGGTCTCTACTGCTTGAAGCTATTTAGCTGGTAATAATAGTAAGTAGACAGTTTGGTGCCAAAAATCCTGGATTCTATCATCACCACTTCTGAACCAGAAACTTCCTTGGAAATATTTTGTTACCTGCTTCTGCCTGGGTTTCACCTGCTTGTGCGTGCACACTCGTGATCTTCTAAGGTACAGAACAAAAGTACAAATGTTCCAATTTAGTTTTCAAATTATATTGCTTCCTGCTTTATCTTACCTGGTGCTAGTGAAAGTACTTGATTCATAGCACTGCATGTTGGACCAGATTCAGATTTTCCTTACTTGCAGGCTCTGCTTTCCTGAAGTTATTCTATGTTTATTTTTTATTTGTGTGCAAGCAAAATAGTATACAAAGTCAGCCTGGGCAGTCCAGTGTTTCTTGTAAGATTTCTTCTCTGTCTGCTTGGAAGAAATTTTTTAGTGTGGACCTGTTTAAGATAAGAGCTATTGTAGTGCAGAGAAGGCAGGAAAGAGATAGTAATAATGATATTGAGGGATTGTTTGGGTGGTATTCCTTGTCTTTTGATACCACGCTAGAAAAGGGATAAAAGTAACCAATTTAAATGTGACTGGGCAAATATTTTTTAGCTTGTATGTAGTTAGAATTCTGTGACTAGAGTTTGTGGAGGCTGAGTGTTGTTTAAAAATGCTGTGATGAAGGGATATAGTTTCTGGTAGCTAAGCCAAACTTCTGTTAGTAATATTGATATATTTAAGATGCAATGGGGAAAATCCAGTTATTAGTGGTATCTTATAGAGGTCTGTGACAAGGAAGATAGTAAGGGCAGCTATAAACTTGATGCTTTCAACTGATTAAAAAAAAAATCTCATAAAACAAGTAAGATTATCTAGCTGCTGAAGAGATAAGATGTCTGTTTTGGTTGTGGGTCATAAAAAAAGAAAAAATTGAACGTTATATTTGCTGAAAACTTTTGCTTTGGTTTTGAAGATGAAAGCTTCCATTTCAGTAGTCATTCTCAAGAATTTCTATGGTGTAACCTCTAGTATAATGTTAATTTTACTTTAAACTATACAGTAATTCAAGGAAGGACAGAACCCTTCAACAGACACAAGCATTTGCTGTTTTGGCTCCTGGTAAAGCTTCACACCTGACTCTCTGCAAACCCAGATAAATCCAGATATCAGTAAATTTATCCTCTGCTCTTTATGTTTGCAGCTAAAACTCAGAGGTTTTTATGAGTGGTCCTTGCTAAGAGCTAAGAAAGGACAAACCTTCCCTGTAGCACTGTAGTAATAGTTGCTGTCTGCAAATATTTTGATGGAGTTTTGTGTGTTTATCTTACTCAGAATTAAGTTGATGTGAAGAATAAGATTACTGAAAGTATGTAAAAAATGGCCGAATATATATTTTTTTTAAATTCCTGAAATATTCCCTACTTGAAGTTGAATCTAACAAATGCCAGAGAAAAGTTGGAGGAATGGTTTACTAAAAATTAGGAAAGTTTAAAGACTAGAATTCAGAATTGTTGGAGAAAACCACTTTTTGTTTTGATTTGTTAATGGAAAATAAGTTTAATTCTTATATGGACTTAGTTCACAATTGTTGGAAGACCTAACCAAAGTCAGAGTCTAAATAATAATGTACCAGCACTGCTAACCTTATGGGTGCATATCAATGGGCTAAGAAGCCATTGGAAAACAATGCAGCTGAAAAACCTAAATCAGTGAGCTAAGAAACTAATGTGGTTGAAAAACTCAAATACTGGTGCAGTGTGGGAGACCTCAGGAGCCATTAACTTGTGACGGAGCCAAGGCAGCTCGTTATGGGGACACAGCAACTGGTAAACGTCAGTTTTTTGATGGAGCTTCTCATAGATTGGTTCTGGGATCAATCGTGCTTTAATGCTTTTATTAATGACCTTGGCACAGATATGAGCATGCTTAAATGATTTGCAGAAGATGCAGGGCTAAGAGGGTTTGTCAACAAGGCTGGAGGTGACCTACGGGAAGCATTGTATGACCTTGATTATAGTAATAGAAATGAAATGAAATTTACTAACACAAAGGGAAAGATCCTTCTCCTGGAGGTTAGTAGTAGGAATGCTGGGTGTCAACTGGGACCTGATTTTCCTATACTTCATAGCCTGGGATCCAGGCTTTTAGTGTACAGTAGGTACAGCCAAGCCTTTTTATTCTTGTAGTTATCTTTTAAGCTTAAGAAACAGGTTTTGTGATTACGAAAGATTTAATACATGAGTTTTTAATAGTTTTTCTTATGACCACTATTAGTTTTGTGTCTTGCCTGATTCATGAGCTGTTATGTCTCTATGTAAGAACGTGAACCTGATGGGATGAGTGAAGCAAGGAACTTACCTCCTCATATTTATCTGTGAGTTAGGGAGGGGAACGAAAGAGAGAAGAAGCAAGTAAAGAAAATTCAGCATTGACCTACTTCATCTTGATCAGCAGTGCATTTACGTATTAGCTGAATATGTGGTTTTCCTCCGTCGAGATCAGAGGGTTCTGGTAGGTGCTTGAGGAAAGCTTTTGACTGTACTTTAATGCTCTCATCCTCAAACACTTCATGTACACAAACACCAGGGCAGCACTGAAGAGCTGGTTTAGCCTGTGAACGTGTGGTTTCACTCACCAACATGGGCTCTCCATGGTCCCAGTGCCTCAGGACACATCTTCTGGCTCCTCTGTGGTCCCTCCATGGGCTGCAGGGAAATACCACCCCAGTGCCTGGTGCAGGTGCTGCAGGGCTCTTTTTCACACTTTTCCCTCACTGCTGGGCAGTGTTTTTCCCTTTCTCAAACTGCTTTTCCCTGAGGTGCCACCAAGGGGACTCAACCATGCCCTTGATGGGGCTGCTGCAGAACCAGCCTCTCCTTAGGGGCCCCATAGGCCCCCCACCACACCAGGGAAAATGGGACAACTATCAGGAATTTGGGAAATCTTTGGTACTGAGGTCTGTGGCTTATACTGTGTTAGGCAGACCACAAGAGGAGAGACTCAGGAAACACTGTCCTCCCTTTGGATTTGGGGCAGGAAATGGCTGGATGGGTCCACAGACTGTCAGAGACAGCTGACCCACTGCCCTGATGACACCGAATGGGGAAAAGGCAACAAAATGTGGAAAAGCTAACAAAATTGGTGTGTAACTCATGTAGCAGTGATGTGTGTAGTGTTATTGATATGACATATTTTGAAGCCTCTCCCTTACCCCCCCCCAGTAATGCTCCTCTGGCTGCTGGGTGGGCTGGTCTGTCAGGCCAGTCCAGCTGGTAACATAGACTTTTTGTCAGGACAGGATGAGGGGTTATGGTTTTAAACTGAAAGAAAATAGATTTGAAGGGTACAAGGAAGAAATTCCCTACTGTGAGGGTAGTGAGGCACTGGTAGAGGTTGCCCAGAGAAGCTGTGGATGCCTCATCCCTGGAGGTGTTAAAGACCCGGTTGGATGGGACTTTGAGCAACCTGGTCTAGGGCAAGCTGTCCATGCTCATGGCAAGGTGGTTGGAACAAGATGAACTTTAAGGTCCCTTCCAACCTGAAGCATTCTATTCTATAATAAATGGGTCAGGAAAAAAAAATTGGAGTGCTTCAGACTGGTTTAACATATTCATTAATGGCCTTGACATAAATATTACGAGTGTGCTTAGAGAATTTGCTGAAAATGCAAAACCAAGAAGCTCTAGAGGAATAAACCTGCTGGCCTGGGAGGCTTTGTTCAGTTTGGGACCTAAAATTAATTCATCTCTGGTCACTGAACTGAAACACTGTTTTTTCCACTGTTCTAGTAATAATAGCATTTATTTACGATGTGCTTTCCTGCCTTTGATATAGTGCTGCTTGCAGGAGCAGAGAGAAAGATGAACACAAATGTTCATCTATTTCTGGAAGAAAGCAGAAGACTGAAAGAAACCAAATGGGAAGAAAATAAGTTCAAGCTAGTAAAGAGTAAACACCACGGGGGAAAAATGTTATGTATTTTGCCAAATCATCCCTATGTTGATTTATCACACTGGAGAATTTTCTTCAGGAGAAATAGCCAGCTTTCTTAAGTTTGTATCAAGGTCTTTAAAAACACATATGGTTGTTACTGTATTAACTTCAAATATCCAGCGGAAATTTTGAAATTACTCAAATATAAAAATATGGCATGGGTGCAATTCCTCACCAACAGTGACCTTTAACTATCCTGCTCTATCTGAGATATTCTGGCTGGCAAGAGGGACTAAAGTGAAAGCACTGTCCTCACTATTTGCTGAAAGGAAGTCAATGAACACATAAATACAGTAATTTGTAGCAAAATAGATTCAGGGATGAAGAGTATCTAAAATATGTGGGAGCTCTTGTTCATTCCTGACTGTGTCTCCCTCAGCAGTCCAGGATCCACATGACTACTTAGCCATGATAGATGGACAGTAAAGCACTGATTTATCTTTCAAATCTTAATATCATTGGCAGTGGAGAAGGGAAAAATTTTCTTCTGGCAGGTCCCCTGTGAGTGTTTTATCTTAGAGTGTTTTGACTGATGCAGGCATGGCCATGTGTGAAACAGCTGAGCAGATGGAAAGAGAAATGGGAGAGCAATGAAGGAAAGGGTAGGTAGGTTCAGAAGTAATCTCCATAGCAGGTTCATATTCATGCTTCAGTGTTAAACTGTTTTTTTTGGTAAGTGTGCTTACCAATGTGATCCTGGGCATGGTGTGGAAAGTTTCTTTGGGTTTTTAACATACTTGATGGCTCTGGGTTTGGGTTTCAGCATACTTCTGGTTCACCTGAGCTATAGCAAGCAGGTCATGTTTTGCTGGACAGCTCTGGGGTCATCAGAGGTGGGTAATGATGCCCACCGTGATAAGCACTAGTTAGGGAGCACCCTAAAGTTGTATTATAGCCTTTATGGAATTTCCACTTAAAAAAACCCACGAAGCTTACCAAGAGAAGACTTAATTCAGTACTGTGCAGCATGTGTGCTTTAAGTGTGGGAGTGTATCTGATGGCTCTGAAGGCCATTTTTCTTTATTGTAGGTTTATAGCAGCTGTTAGGCAACGCAGAAAGAACCGTGTATTGCAAAATACTCCATCTAAGGAGTCTTTCTGCTGTGCCTTTTGCAATCGGATATGTCTGTCACGTATTGGCCTCATAAGCCACCAGCGTGCCTGTAGCAAATGTGGATAGAGCCTTCCCAAATCTTCGTTCGTGAAGCCTAGCCATGACATGTAACAATTATTGCATAATGGATATCTGCCTTCTCTAGAGTATGCAGAATTGATTTTTTTTGGTGAATTACTGATTGAATTGATTTTATACTTAAGACAATACTGAACAATTAAGTGTATAAGTTAGTTTGATATCTCAGATACTTCGATTAACTATGACAAACTAAAGCTTTAGGCATATTTGCCATGACAATTACAGAATCTAGAAACTGAAAAGGCCTCTTAACTCTGGTCCTTCTCCTGACTGGAAAGGAAGGTTGCTATTATATGTTTATTACCAGTTTCCTCATTATCCCCCCATTAATTCTAGACTTAGCTTATCAAGGGTTTTGATTTTATTTTCTTCTCTTAGTAGATTTTTTTTTTTTTCACAAGACACCAGTAACTGACCTATATGTAACACTTGGGTGAAAATGTCCTTGAAGCTGTATCTGCTTCCTTTGGGATGAAACTTCATCTTTAGTAAGGATGATTCTCTTGATATTCAGATTTAAGTTTCTCTTACAGTTTTGTTTGTCACCTTTCTGGTGCTCTGAGAGGAAGGTTGAGGGTGGCCTTAACACCCGTTACTGTTAGTAGGATGGAGAGCTTGTTATTAGATTGGAAAAGAATTAGAGAGATGTTAAAGCAAAAGACAAAAAGCTTGAATCTGTAAGTGTGAGGAGGTATTCCCAATAGATTAGTCCCAGTGTGAAGGGTACTGAAGAACCTGTATTTTCTTTGTTTTCATGAAAAGGGATAAGTGGTACAATATCCTACATTTCCAGGGTGGACTTTTCACTTGTTGAATTCACATAAATAAATAGACAGCCTTATGTTTTAAATAAGTTGCTAAATAATTCTCCACTTATGTTCTGGACTCTTCTTTCTCTCTTGCTGGTACTTGCACAATCACGGTGTTGTGTTATATTATTGATAGCACCCTAAAATCCAGCTGCCTTTCTGCCTTCAGTCTATCCTTCCTCCATGGTATTTATATACCATTACTTCAGTATCCAAACACCTCACAGTCTTTATTACTTTTTCCAGTTCCCCTATGAATTGGGCAAATGCAGTTAAACTCATTTGAGAAGTACAGGACTAAGGCACTTGAAAACTGAAGGCCATAAACTGAAAGGTATTTAGGTACTTTACACATTTAGGTGTCTAATGTGATATTCGAAAGAATCCAAATACATTAGACATCTAACTCCTGCTCCCTGTGATGGAAGTTAAGCACTTAACTCATCTGGATGTTGTTGAAAAATGTGGATGGCTGCCAACCTGTCTCCTCCCTTCATATTTAGTTAGATAAATTTTTGAAAACAAAAGTCTAGGTGACTTGCTCCCTGCTACACAGGGAGACCCCCAACAGATAACCTATTACATGAACATTTTTATTTCAGCTTGTCTGTTTTATATCAATTGGTTATTCTCCTTAAAGGATAATTTGTAATACTTTATTGTGAAATATTTTAAACATGGTACTTTAGCTACCAAGTTTCTTAGGAATTCAGCAACAGTACCACACTTAGTTTGAATCATGTTTAGATTATCTCTCTCCTAAATCAGCTATTTCCTTAATGGCATTTATCAAAGTATTTTTTGAAGCTGTTATGGCTTAATGCAGAGTGTACTGTTTCAGTTAGGAGGAAGGAGATTTGTACCAACACTTAGGCTTCTGGATGAAAGCTATGTTTCATATTTCTGTTATTTAAATCATAATGGTGTTTGATGAAGTGATAAAACATAACAGCTGCATTTTACACTCCTGAATTAAATCATTTAAGTCTGGGATGCTGCATTATTGCATCTTTATTGCAGGGTTTCTGAAAGCCCCAGAAAGCCACAGATGTGACATTATCTGAAGGCTGTGTGAGGGTCCTGGCAGAGTTCCCTGTGAACTTGTGTACTCCAGCAGCTGCTCCATGCACACTTCAGATGTCCTCCTCCTGCCTCAAGGCAGAACAGATCAAGAAACAGACCCAGACCCTGGGCACATCTGTCCTGGGGCCTGTACTTGCATTGTGGAGGTAGATGTCAGATCCCACTGGACCAGCTCACCCCAATATTTGTACTCAATTCCAAAACCCCATGGCTGAACAAATCTATGCCTGGCACTGGCCCCCTGCTGTCATCTCCATAGTGCATGGCCTCTATTTTAGACTAGAATCAGTCTTGAACCTTAAAATCTCCACCCCCACATGTGCCCCCAGAGCAAGTGGAAAGCACCTGGTGAAGATCAGCCTGACTTCTGGCCACAGCAGGGGTTTTCTGAAATGAGGCTGAAGTGTCTGGGCCTGGGCTGAGGGCTCTGGGCAGAAAAGGGACAGGACCAGAGAATTGCACTGGCACTTACTGTCTCCAAATTACCCTCACAAAAACCTGCTGGACTGGTTTTCTGCGGTACTATCAGCTGGATCAAGTATCAGATGTGTTCAGTTGTAAGGGCCTCACCGTCTGGGGCTAAAAAGCAGTTACAGGTGTTAGATCAGCATCACTTAGTAGCAATTCTACTTTAGGCTGAACTCCAGCATCTGGTGGCTTGGAAGCTGAAGCTACACCTGTCCCCTTCACTGCAGCTATGGCCTCTGCACACACAAGGGGACGTGGCTGGGGCTGGCTTTCTGATCTACCACAAAGATAACACAATTAAAATTTACTTCCATATGTTTAATATCATAGCTTCCTTTTGTAAAGTTCTCAGTGTGAGAGATTTCTGGGAGCGTTCTGATTTTTGTTATTCTCTCATACTCAAACATTTTAAAATCTTTTTCCTCCTCTTTATCCCACTGTGGAAGAGACTCACATTGAAAACTAAATTAAAGGAGCTGCAACTTTTTGAAAGAAGCACCAAGTCACTTTATCAAGTAATAATTTGTTTTCTAAATGATTTAAACATAATTGAAGTCAAAATAATTTATAGCAGCAAACAGCACTTCTGTCATTTAATTCAGACCTATTTATAGCCTACAGCATTAAAATTGCAATTAAAAACCTGCACTTTCTTTTAATGAAACAATCATTCATCTTCTACCCTCAAAGTAATAGAACATAATTATATTTTTTACTATGAAAATTTCTTTCTACACTACTGGAAGTAGTTAATGCTGTATTTGATTTTAACCACCTACAGGACATAACAAAAAGAAATCGGTCTTAAAAAGATTTTTCTGGGTGGCTGAATTCATGTTGAACTGAATTCACACTTTAAGTTGAAATAGCTAAAATCTACTTGGGTAGTGGATTGCTTTTTTAATGTGGATAGAATTTAGGATTTTTTTTTTTAATGACTGAGTAACTTTTTCATGTTTCCTGCTGGAACAAAGCTGAATATATCTTTTAGTCAAATTCTTCAGACAGGCTATTCTGAAATAAAGAAATGAAGAAAATTCAAACTGTAAAATCTGACTGTGCCTCCCAGTGGCAGCATGATGCAATTCCTGTCTGCTGGAAGGCAAATGACTGTAACGCCGGTGAGTAATAGATTATGGAGAGTACATTTAGCTGCACAAAACTCAGATTTTTTTTCTTAGCTCTGACAGAAATCAGCACCACTCTTAATAGATAAAATCAGCATCTTTTCTGTTTTGCATGTGGCTTTCATTTTTAATGATATTTTTGTCAGTATAAACGTTCTTTTGGAATGTAAGCCTGCTTTTACTATAAAATATGGCATATGTGTGTGACATAATATATGTCTTGCTTCTGGATGTTGCTGGAAATCTGTGCCTGTGATGCTGAAAGAAGATCTCAGAAATATTTAGCTGCAGTTACGCACCCACTTTACTGTGACATAGCCCAGAGCAATCCCATTCCCCTCCCAGAGAAGAGAAGGTCCATGTGGCCATCCAGTAAGACCAGGGTATAGTTTGGTAGAAGACTCAACTGCCAAAAAATCCCAGTTTTCTGCTGGGATGGAAGAGGGTGAGGGGAGAGGTGTCTCTTAGCAGCAGTGGTGGCAGAGTGTTTTCTGTGGTAAAAGGCTTGTGCCACTGGCCTTCCTGTGGACCTGGTGAGCCCCGTGGTGTGGGACATGGTTGCTGCCCTCAGGAGGAAAGACGTGGTCCTCAAAAAGGCAGTTTCTAGGGATGAAATGAGGCTCCTGCTTTGAAGTGTTGGTGGAGTCCATCGCTTTCCATTGAATGTACGTTAAGCCTTTTGAACCATTTCAAATATCCTCCTGGAAGTTCATGGAGACTTCTAGATACTAAGGCAGATATAAGAAAGGCTGGAACAGAAGGGGTTTCATGTGCATGTGATTTTCATATTTTACAGGAGGAAACTCTGAGCACAATTCACAGCAATGTTCCCATGTCCTGTTCACACAACACTGTACAAGGTACCAAAACACAGTGCATCTTTCTGTAGGGTCTTTTCTACCATCAAAGAATCTCTGTAAAATAGAGTCCAGGAAAGATTACTGCCATGGGTGTAGCCTCTCTACTGCCTCCTCTTAGGATGAAGTCTGATTAGTGTCTTCTGATTTGCCTAAAGCCTTTCTAAAGTAAGTAGAAAGAACTGATTATAGCAGCTGTTGTTTAGCATTTACCATCAACAACATTCTACTGAAATATCCAGGTAATGGAAGCATTTCCTACTGTGGTATGGAAGCTTAGTATAGTAAAGGTCTCTAACTGCTCTTGAGGCCTTCAATGCAAAGAGCTGTTTTGCTGTACTGACCTCACTGGTTCCTGCCCTTTAATTCTTTTGTAGATGAATAATTTGAGGGTCATGAAGATATGAGGTTCACATTCAACTGTAGAATGAAAAAGTTGTGCTGGGCAATGGCTGGAAGGCTCAAAGCAAATGTGAAAAAATATGTACCAAGAGCCTGCTTTAGAAAGTGCTTCAAATTTAGAATTTCACTTTTGTAATAGAGGTGTATTAAATGGCTGAAATTTCTTTTTTTCCATTTGTTCTTCTTCACTGAATATAAAACTGTCATTCCACCCCCCGTCGCTAAAACTTACTTTTCTGGAGGTCTCCAGGTTGTTTCAAGTAACTGTTGCATTTACAAGCCTAAATCACTCCACAATTTTTATTCATCCTTTTCCAAAATAGGCTGTGTTTCTAAGGTCAGACTGCATAAGGTATATGCAAATGAGGACTACCAAAAAACCAAGTTTCTCTTCTGTTTTGCAAAACCTTTTTTCTTTTTTAAATGTCTCTTCTCACTAAACACTTTCTGCTCCTGATGATTATATCTTGCCAACTCTCAATCAGCTGTCCTCACACACACGTTCCATCACATCTTGTCATCACATCCTTTGTTGTCTTGTCTTCACTTGAATTATGTTATCTGCTGCTAAGATTCCTCAGAGGTTTGAATGACTGTGCAGCCCATTTATAGAATGACCTTTTTTGGCCAATCTTTCAGATATTTTGTCTGTCTTAGATGGGATGGGGGGTTACCTCTCCCTACAGTATGTGCTGTTTTGGTTTTTTCACCTCCAGAGTCACTCACTTGTGTCCTTCTTGTAGTTGTCCTAATGACTTCCAGGAGAAATATTATGTATAGAAGTTACAGCTTTGACTGTAGCTAAAATCTCTTGGTGTTATCAGCAAAATGTGTTCATAAGGAGAGGCAGTAGAGGAAAATGAGAATTCTGGCAACTGGAGTCATAAAATAACATTCCTGATGGCAAATATTTGCATATCATCTTTAGGCTGTGGGATCTTGTAGTCTTCCTGGGAACAGAGTAGAATTTGTGGAGAATGATTGAAATTTATTGCTGTGAAAAATACTTACAAAGAAGAAACATATTTGGGCATTTTTTCTTGATTTCAAAATGAGATGTTGAGCAAACTTAGTTGAGGTTATTAAAAACCAAAATAGCTGTACTACATTGTGAAGCTGATTCATGCAGAGCATCCCAAACCCGAAGATGTTGTTCCCTGCTTTTGACCTTCTGATTTAGTGTTGATATGGCCTTGTGTGATTCTTTCAGGAAAGATGTTAGCACAGTTGCTGTTTTTGCTACTTTGGAAATCTTTCTGCCATGGAAATTCCCAAATTTTACCCCTCATTTTCTTCCACTTCTTGTCTGTATTTCCTCATTTCATCTTTCTATGCTCTATTCTCTCCCCCCCACCCCCTTATTCTCTTAGTCTCTTCCTAATGCTCTTAATACCTTTCTGTCACTTCTGGCAAGTGGTGTCCTGTGGGGTGATGTCCTTGAGTATGTCTCCTCTGTACAGCTCAGACTTGCCTTTTTCCCACCTGCCCTATGGCACTATCAAGAAGATGCAGGTGGCTCTCCGGAAATCTTTCATCCATCCTAATAATCTGTGAAAAAGTTCACATCAGCAGAGAAGCAGAAGGCAAAACAAGGGCATGGTCCTATAAATGGAAATGGTGAAAAAGTAGCAAATTGGAGTAAAAAGCTTTTAAGTGTTGCAATTAATTTTAATTCCTCTTTACCTTGATGTACAAAAATATATTTAGAAGCAACTGTTTGAAGATGCATGTAATATTTAATGATACCCGTTTAGTCCTTGTGAAAGTTAATTACCAGAGCAGCCACTACAGCCAAGAACAACATATGTTTCCTCTGGAGTGCCTTTCTGAACCTGTCTAAACATTTTTATTCTAAGAAAATCATGCTGGGAAGTCTCCAGTGCATGATTCTCTAGAGAATCGAGGTCCAATCTTCCCTTGCTCAGAAGGCATCCAGTGCTCTGGGGTGTACATTATTAGGGCCCAGCACCTTCTGTATGGGGCAACTTTCTTCTTCCTTTCTTAATTCTGTAATTGTGTAGGGTAGATTAGTAATTATCCTTGGTATCATGTGAAGACAATCAAATTAATTTTGTTGCCAGAATGGTTCCTTTATGAGCTTTATGTATTTTTTGCCTATTCTTTACTTTCTTGGTGTGCAATGCGCTATTTCAAATAAAAGCAAGAGAAACAGTTTGTTTTCAAGGAAAAGAGTATAATGGTTGCACTGGTCCAGCTGTCACTTCTGGGTGTATCCCAGGCTTCCCAGGCACAGAGGTGTGATGTGGAGTTTGTAGGAGTAACTTGCTGTATTGCTATCGAAGAAAGATCACCCCAAACTGAATAGTATTAGCTGGCAGTAAGGGCAGTGAATGTGTGCTTAATATTTGTATCTTTGTTATGACTTCTCTGGGGAGGAAATGTGCTATTAAATAGATTGCAAAACCTTTTCTGTGGGGTTGTAATCATCTGTGGGGATTTAGCAGGCCTACAAGTTTCTGTTGAACTCCTTAGATAACGCAGGTTTTTTAATAAACTTTTCACATTTGTCTAGAACCTCATTGGTTTCATCATTATCATAACTCAAAGGATTTTTCCCACAAAAGTGACCTGGAATAACTATGAAATGAGAAGTGTCTGACAAGTTTGACATTACTGAATCATCAAAGTAGCTTTCAAAGAAAGGAATATCCAGTCTGTACATAAAGTGACTGAACTGTAAATTTACTACTAAAGGGTAGTTTTCTTTAGGAATTCATTTCTTATAATTCGTATTTTCTATATACCAGTGCCAGATCCTGGTATATAGATTTTCAGTGGTGGCTATTTTTAATTTTCTGAATAAGAATCTGTTTGTAACTGAAATTTGGTTGCCAGTTTCTGGCAGCAGTGCACTTCTGTTGAACTGTTTGCTGGAAAGTTATGCTCTTTCAGCAGCCTCTGCAACTACTTCCATCAGTCCAGTGCAATGAGATGTTCTGAAATCTAATTTGATCAAATATTTGTTATGTATATATCATTTAGAATCAGGAAGTAAATGAAGCTTTCATAGACACACACTGGTGAAGGATGCTGTTATTTATTCAGTTTATAAATCAGCCCTGTTTTGTGCTGCTGAATGTAATCCAAACACTGGCAAAGAAAAATAATGATAACATACATTGTTGCTGCATAATTTTAAGGCATTTTATAGCCTGGAAAATGCGGTGAATTCTATAAAAGTGACAAATGATGCAGTACTGTAATAAATAGCCATAGTTTATGCATTGTGAATTGGTGTTTAGATTCAAATGGAAATTCTTTTTCAGCAGACTGGATGTGAATTCAATCTCATGACCCTCTACACAAATTATTTTGGCTTTCATATATTTTTCGGTATTCTATTCAATGATGGTATGCACATTCTATTTTATATGAATACAGTAAAACATACTTAAAAGCTATTTTAAATCAGTTACTATGAATATAATGTATTTAAATGTCTTACATGTGTGTATCTCCAATAATAGCACAAACTGTCTTGACTTAATAATGACTTTGATTCATTGCATATTTGGAATGTTTGGTTCCTACTGAGTTAGTAAGTGAATTATTTAGGTGTTTGCTGCATCTTTATCAGGTAATCAAATCCATTGTAGTGGAAAAAATTCTATTTCTACTTTCACTTAAGGTATTATATAAATATTTACAAGAATAGAGTTGTTTGAAACTCTTATTAAAAGGTAGGATGACTCTTCTAGAAAACAGTGTTCCAGTGGTAGTCTTATTAATACTGGACAGATGAATTACAGTTAAAGTATTGTGACTTTTTTATTACTCAATGGAAACACATTGGTAAGTATTTTTTTGGCTACAAAGATTGTTAGGGGGTAGAAAACTATGAACCAATATTAGACTAGATACCTCATGGCTAATTAAGCAATGTAATAAGTAAACATAAGGCTCAAATAAAAACTGTAGGCTTCACTAAATTATTCCAATACTTAACTTACACAACATCACCTAATTATAGATTGTATGGAGTATTTCTGTGACTGCATAGTTCTTCCCAAATGAAAAGTAAACTTTGGCTGCAATTACATTACTGTTTACCAGACTAGAACAGATCCTACTCGGCCAAACAAAATTAATTTCTGATGGTGCGTGGTGTTGAGGTTCAAAATATTCCCACTGTGGCTGAATCAGCTTGAGTTGGTGTTACTGACACAAAAGTCTGAGGTAAAACAAGAACCTTTCTGATAATATCAGTAAACCACTATTGGTTGGGGTCATAACATGACTTCTCAAGACTCTGCAGTGTAACATATCTGACAATGAACTATAGTTTTCTGGAGAATGTTTTGCATAGGAGTTGTCACAACAGGCTGGGCTGTACCAGATCCAATCCAGTTCCTTTTGTGAGTAACATTCTTGTCAAGAGAAAGGTACAAACAGTCCTGTTCAGGAGCTGTAAACTTGCCTTTGAAAAACTGGTCCGGTCTTCCAGTGGTTACTTAAAATTATGAATAATTAGTGTTTGTGCTCTAAAAAAACCCCAACCACCAACCCCCCATAAGCTGCTCAGAAATTACACCTGCACATTTGAGGAATAAAAAGGGATGAGAAGATCCAGTACCAACAAAGAAATTGTACAGTCTGGAGAACTGATATTTTGGATGAAGTAGTAAAATTAACATTGAAATTACTGAGAAAATCCATCAGAACACTTAAAGTCTGCCTTTTAAATGTTTGTAAATTAAGCACCCATGCAACTACAGTGATATTTGGTTGTTTTTGGGTTTTTAAGAGGTTTTTTTACTCTAGAATAGGGAAATATAGGGAAATTGCTGAAGCTATAGGGAATAATCCTCCAAAATGAAACACAACCTGCAAAAGAAAGTTATGAAGCATACAGGAGAGCACAAAATTCGTATGAATTTCTCCTGTACTCTGTATCTTAGCAAATTTGAAGTAGCACAGTGCTCTGCTAAGAAGGTTATTGTCAGCTTTCAGTGTAGTAGTGTTTAGAAGTCAGTAGGTGTCCTATGAAGATGTAAAGCTTCCCCTGATTTGAATGCAGAAATTCCTAAGGACATGCTATTCCAAGCTTTGTGACTGTTTAAGCTCCAGGTCAGTAAGTCACTTGAACTTGAGCATCGTTCAGTTGGAGAGAGCTTATTTGAATATAAGTAGAGCACTTTGACTCAAGGCAGAGAATGTGCTCAAACGTTACTTGAAATCAGTGTCATTTTTTTGGCTTCAAATTGCCGCAATTTAACAATTTTTTTCACTTAAAGCCAGTGCAACTCTGCTTTTGGAGGGCTCAGAGCCTCAATTTCTAAGCAGACACATCCAACATGTGATAGTGTCCAATACTTCCCTGATCTAGGAGAGTGAAAACAGTACCTAAAGCAGAATCCTCTGGACTTGAAATTCCAGGAGTTTATTTTTTTTCACTCAAGCGTGTTTGTGACCTATTGCACTTATTCTAGAATGCCAGAGCACCAATAATTTTTATTGTTAACTGCCTGTGACAACCATGAACAGGAACTAAACTGTGAATAAATGTATTGACTGTAAATGGCCAATTAAAAAATGCTGGAAGAAAAGGCACATTTCTTCAGGTAAATAACTAAATTTGCAGATTATCGACTCAATCTAAAATCTTTAGAGACGTCTGATGTGATGTAAATCTGTAACCTTTCATACTGTTTCCTGGCAATCCTAACCTGTATTTCAGGGTTGATTGAGGATGATAAGGTCCTGCTGGATCTGCAGGAGGGCTCTGGCTCTGCTGTCACCTGAGACAAAGCTGCAGAAACAACCTGGATAATAGAGCAACAGATAGATATAGAGATATATATATATACATATATTTAAAAAAAATTTATGGTAAGGGCATATCTATATTGTGTATTTAGTTGTTCTTTTTGCACACCTTTTTCCTCTTTCAAAGAATAATAGCTTTCTAGAGGATTGCTGATAGTTTTGCTTTCTGTATCCAAACCTGGAAAGATGACCTCAGGTGGGAGATTTTTAGAGTACTTCTTGTTGCATTTCTTCAGCTAAGAGGCAAAAAGGAACTACGTATCTTGTGTTGTTCCCAGTGTTACTGGCAGGAAGTCATGCAAAACAATGCATTTAGAAAACTGCTTTTTGTGCTATGTGCAACTACAATACCAAGATGCTCATATCTTCTATGTTTTTGAGGATTTACAGCAAAACAAATTGAAGTGGATTGAGAGTTAGAGATATCTTTTATTCTTGTAGCTGTAAGTAGTTGGTGAAATGAAAGTTCATTCACAGTGTACTTTGAAGACTGCTTTTTTCCTTCTAGGATGCTTGCTTGGTGTGAAATAAGCCATTTTAGACTCTAAGTGTATAGTTGTTCATTAAGTATGAAAAAAGAACATCTTCAAATGTTGATATTTCGGGGTTCTTTTGAAGTAGAGGGAAATTCACCCTGTTGCTCTCTTGCTTATAGACTCATAATTTGCCTTGAATAAATGATCAAATGTATTTAAACATGTGATGATTTCTTTTACTTTAAGAAAATTCTTCATGGAATTATTATTCTGCTTTTATTTGTGCTGTCATTACAATATTTTATTTTTTCAACTGGCAAAGGTGTCACTGTGCCCAGATCTTGCAGCTGTGTCTCCCTTGATGGCAGCTCTCATTTCAGTTTTTCAGAGCAATCCTGACAAATAAGGGTCCATGGTAGTACTTTTTTTTTTTTTTTTTTTTTAATAAACTGTTGCCTGAAATGTCCATTAATGAAGAGATTTTCAGACCCTTTAGCTGAGGATGAGCAGGGTTCTGACGGGGAGGGTAAGAAGAAAGGTGGCACTTGGGTTTCAGGGGGCTGAGATCCACCGTCAGAGCAAACATTGGCACAGGCAAGAATTGGGGAGACTCCACCTGGCACTTTGAGTTTAGCTGATCTCCAGCCTATATCTAGTCAGGGTTGTGCTACTGCAAACAATCCCCTGTCTCACCTTCACGTGTGCTGCAAACTAGCCTTTTTCACAAGAACGCGAGTTTCATCAGCTTTAAATATGCAAATTAATTTTTAACACTGAGTTAAGATGTTAAAGCAGGAATTGTTTTTAAAAGGACACAAAGAGCCGAAATTACTGTTCTCTTCCCTAACTTTCCAAATCTTGGTGCTGTTAAGGGCATCACCACCACAGTGGAGTGGCACACAAGACAGCATATGTACTGTTGAGGCTCAAAAATATCCAACTAAGTGACTAAATATCCTACCTTCAGTCTGAGGGATTTGTGGATTGAGGCCACTGGGAGTGGGAATTGTTTAATGTACAGCAAACATGAAGGACAAGCAGAGGTTGAAAGAAAGGGCAGAGAGGGCTTAGGTTAAAAAGAAAAGGCCTATGGGAAATTGGAGGTGATAGTGTGTTGAACTTTGATTTAGTTGCTGCATTCCTGGCAGTAATAGACCTATCTCCAGTGTATTCTCTAGGGATATAGGTACAAAGCATGGATTTGTACTTTTTTTTCTAAAGTGGTTTTTTGTAACTGGACAGTAAATTAACAGCAGAGTTTAAGAGAGGGAAATCATGAAGTCAAGATGTAATTCAAGTTGAGACAGGTGAAGGAGGAGAGGAGCAGGTCATGGTGTAGTTACTGTTGGTGGCTCTGGCAGTGCCTTTCCAAGAGAGCAAAGGAGCTTCATAGTGATGGGACTTTGCAGTGGGAAGAGGGTGGTACTGGCACCTGTATGGGATGCCTCTTGTGGGCCATGGCTGTGGGCTGGTGGTAGGACTGAGCACTCGATCATTCCAACAGGCAACAACAGAGAATAGAGACAGTAGATTATTTTTTGCCTTTTTAGCTGGTCTAAGATGTAATTCTGAGTCAAGTAGTGCTAGACTGGACAGAAGTGACAAATCCACTAAGGCTTTAATGATGATTTTATGTTGAGGAGATGTCAAAGATTAGATATAGCTAAAGCAAGTGTATGCATATATGTTTTCAGCTAATAAGGTCCATTTAGATGGGTTAGTTTGTGGAATGTAAGGTTTTCCCTTTTAAATATTACTTTAAATTACTTGGTTTAGTGTGGGAATGAAAAATCTTGTTACCTACACTTGAGTCAGATAACATAATAATTTTAAATTGCCAGTAAATTTATACTGACTTGAATTGTGAAGATGAGACTAAAATAACTTCCTATAATGACAGAAGGTAGTTTAACATTTATAGGGCCTCAGTCATTCTGCCATATGAAGAAAATGCATTTTATCCCTTTGATTTTTTTTAAACTTTGATATAATGGAGTTTGGTTTGGCTGATTCATTTTTGTTCTCATGTTTCACATGAAAGAGAGAATCACCATGATAAATTGGTATTTTATGGATTTGATGAATGCTTTCTTTCTATTCAATATAATTACCAGGCAGTAGTTTCAATGAAAGATGCTGGGAAATGGAGCTTTTCGCTTCAGATAACCATCCACCCTGTCTGGCAAGAAAACTGGATCTCTATTTTCGATGTGTTACTGCGGATCAAGGCCAGTGGAGGGAGGGCAACTGTTTGTAGGTTGTGAACGATAGGATGGAGTTGAAAAAGTGCCTGTCCAAATAAAGTTGTGAATGAAAGTCTGATGACCAAAAAAATATACAAACAATGTTGAGAAACCTGATTATTGAAGAAAGCTCATTTTAATATGTATCTGTCAGGGAAAGAATTACTGTAAAAAAGGCACCCAATTGTAGTGGTAGGCACCACAGTTTTGATCTTATAGATAAGTGTCTCATCCATTAAGAAATGGATGGGTTGCAAAAGACATGCAAAAGGGTCCTTGCATGTCTTTCAGGGTGGGCTCTTCACGGCCTGTGGTTCTCACAAATTAAGGTACAGTTGAATTAAATGCCACAAACATCCTTGCAGTTTCTCAGTGCTCACAGAAGTTTGTCTGATGCTACTTTTAGGGTTGTTTGATGCTAAACTTGGAAAAACACATGCATTGTTTTTTTTCTGGATTTTGAGATTTTTCAGGATTCTCTAGAATCCTGCATTTGTGTTTGTCAGCTTTGGATAACAAAGGATAACAAGCTCACATTTTGGAGAATGTGACTGTTCTTAAGAGATGTTTTGGTCTTACTGTCATAGTGGGTTGTGTGCAACTAGCAAATGTGATAGCAGTGCATGAACTGAATGGAAGTAGGATAAGAGATTGTTGTATTCAGATGAAGCATATGATAACAGTAAGATTTTTTTTTTTTTTGTTGACTTCAAGTCTCAAGGAGTTTCCTCTCCTTGCAAGAAGAAAAATTTGTCATCTTCAATGAGAAAAATTCCTAAGCTTTAAACATATCAGGAAACGTTAATGAGGATATATTCAGGAAGAATAAAATTAACATTTTGTCTTGGATTAATTTAGAAACAGTTATGAGTTAAGTATTGAAGTGCCATATTTCTAATTTTCAGTTTGTTTCTAAAAAGACTTATGTTGTAATGTCAATTGGTTATTATATTGCATTAAAAGCAGGAGAACTGGCAGATCAGGTAACAGCTTTACCAGTGTTTACTTCACTTCTTGTTATAAATCGTGTTAGAATTATAAACAGTGTGGCTTTTACAATGTTTAGGCAAAAGTTCTTAGCTGCAGAATTGTGACAAGAATTACAAGAGTTGCTATTCACCTCTGGTGTTAAAAAGACAGACAAAAAATACTCAGCATTTGAAAAGAAACATTTTGGTACAAACTATCTTGTGACTTAGCATATGCCAGTGTTCTGTATTATAAAAAAATTGGCAAAATGCATTAATGTATTGATTTGTGAGGGTTGAGATAAGTGCTGTGTTGGAGCTCCACCAATTGAGTATGGTGAACGGGAACGAGCTGTCAGTGTCTTTGGCATTATCTAGTAATTTGCACATAGATCTTAATTTTAAACTACCTCTAGGTTTAATTGCAGCTTAAAAAGTAATATTTTTTTGTCCTTATAATTTTTCTTCTTGTTCTTTTAAGGCTTATTTAGAACAAATCCAGAAGAACAAACTCCATTTCTTTAATTTCAACTTTTCTTAGCCTTATAAGAGGGATGTCATGGGGGAAGGGAATATTTCTTTCCAGTTTTTCATTTCATTCTTTTAGGGTTTGGATATAAAAAAACCTCCTACAAAAGCATCTAGCCTTGATAGTATTCTACTTGCTTCAAGGACCACTCCATCTGCGGAATGTACATATGCAGAGAGAGATGAGTGGTGAAATGTCTATAAGATTGTATGTGATAATTATTTTTAAAATTTTTTTTGGTGTCTAATATTTAGAAACATCAACAAATCTTTGCTCAGAAATGCTGTTGACTTCTGTGAAAGTTTCATGCATGTGAAGGAAGAAGACAGAGCAGTCACAGTGGAATTGCTTCTATGATTAGGTGGAATGGAACTGGTTGGATTAAGAGCTCTCCTGCAAATCTTCATTAAGGACTTGGAAGTAAACTTTTGTACTTTAAAAATATCCAACTGCAAGCAGCTAGTGATTTTACCCTGGAAGAACTTACAGTTCCTCAGCAACAGATTAGTTACAGCAATAGATGGTTGGGAAAAACCCATGAGGAAGATAACTATTTTTAATCATTTTTGTCTAGCAGTCTCCAGATTCGGGCTAAGAGATGACTGAGCAAGTATTTCCATTAGCAGTGACACCAAAGGGGCCTGTTCTCTTGGGGCTTTACAGCCTGAGGATGAGTTTGTGTGTTGATTTCCTCATCAATAGTAAAGAGTGATGGTAAAATGCAGATTTTCAGCAGTAGCATCTCCACTGATCCTTCCTACAAAAGATGAGAAATTTGTTACCAGATTTGGTTGAGATTCACATAGGTTCAAAACATACTGGGATAAGGACAAACTAACTGATGGACATCACAGGTACCATGTCCCCATGTAGAACTTAGGCCTGATTTTCAAGCTGCTCCTATACTTTTATTTTAAGAATAGATAGAACAGGAAACTCCACACTGAAAATGGAGTTCTTATCTTACAGTGTGTTGTTTCAGTAAACTGAAATTTATTTCTATTACAGGAAAAAAGTAAAGAATGATCAATTGTAATACCTGTAGTAGAGATATAGAGATGAAGTGATGAATGACAAATGTGCTGAAACTTCAGTTTGAATGAAAACTGAGTTGAATGACTAGCTGTCTGAAGTTTCCATTAGTATTAATTTATATTTTTACAGGAATTCAGTTATGTAGGGCTTCTGTTGTCAGGGAATATACTGGTAGATTATTTTACTTATGTAAGTTATTTTCAAGTTATGTGGATTCTGAGGAATTGAAGCAACAAACTGCAATGATGAAGAAGGAAATGGCTATACTGGTGATATGATCAGAAGGATCACGCTTGCTGCAGGAGCATGTTTTCTGAGGTCTTTGTGGGAGCTGTAAGAAAGAGGGAACTAAAGGATGACAATTATGTGTGTTTTCAAATGTAGATTAATGTCGCTGTCTTCACAGACTTCAGTGCTGCTTTCTCACATACTTGGAGCCTCATTCCACATAAATCAGTTCACAGTTTGGATATTAAAGGTCTGATATCGCAGGTGTGCCTCAGTGGTTATTTTACATAATTCTGTGATGTGCATCTTACTCGTAATACCCTGCTTATTAATGGCAGATCTGCTGGTTCTGCAGGGATTCTGTGGAGGAGTGCTCTGCCTCCTTCCCCCACTAGGGTGTACAAACAGCCTATGCAATTCCAGGCGACAGGAGAAACAGGATCTTGATTCTGCATACACTTCAATAGTAACAAGCTGGCCCAAGTTAATAGTTATTCTCTAAAACAAGCAAGCAGATGGAAAGATGTTGATTTCTGAGGCAGAAATTGCTCAAAGAAATTCTAGAAAGCAATACATTTCAGAGTAAATTAAAAGCATATATTTTGGCCTCCTCAGCCCCTGGAAACTTGATGTATTGTCAATGTTACCATGGATTTCAAACCTCTTGAAAGCTGTCATTTATTATGATGAGATTAAAGGACCAAGAGCCTCATTCAAGTAAATCTCATACAAATCTAATTTGAGTGGATCCCTTAAACATGTTGAGTAGAATACTTAAAAGGTAGATATCTAGCTATACATATAGGAGTACCAATCATTATTCCTCTACTGGAGTTCACCTGAATATTTTAATGATAACTAGGATATGAAACAGAATTAGAACATGTAAAAGCAAAGCCCTCACAAATGACTACTGATTTTGTGACCTGAATTTTTATTTCCTCAGCTTACATTACATTTAAAGGTTTATTTCCCAGAGGATCCTTATTTTACAGTTTCATTTGAACCACTATCTGTGAAATGGTAACCCACTGCATGCTGTGTTCCTGCATCCTTCATTCAGGGACACTGTGCCCTCCAGTTGTCTTCCCTGTCCTCTTGCATTCAGTACTTTACTGGGAGCTTTGGCTGGGAAAGCTGATTTACTGTGCTCAGATCTTGATACTTATGTGCTCTGTCTGAGGTGTGACTGCCTTGGGCAGGGAAGCTGAGATGTATGATATAAGATAGGAGAAGGAATGATGGGGAACGTGGGACCTGAGCTGATGGGGAAGTGCTGTGCTGCAGTAGGAGGAAAGGGAATGAAAGTGCAACTTGGTGTTGGTCAGTTCAGCCTTCTCAGGCCACTCACCTGCTTGAGTTGAGAAGATGTTTTTATGCAAGATCTGCATTTTCTGTGCCTTATGCCCAGACCTACTGTATGTTGGGTGTTTGTTTGTTTTTTTTTTTCCCAATGTTTTATGCATCTAGGCTGAGAACTTTAATGAATTAAGGTTATTGATCTTTCCTGATGCCTGCCTTAATTTAACACATTCAAATTCAACACCAGTGTGTGGCCCAAACACTTGAAAGCTATTTAGAAGCGAGAAAACTGAAATATAATACATCTGCTTTTCTGTCAGAAATTTTGTAATTAGACACATAGAGATACTTGAACATTAAGGTCAGTCTGCAGGATTTGAGGAGGAATAGGAGTTTAGAGTGCAGTGGGTCTGGTTGCACATTTTTTGGAATTCATTATCAGCTCATTATTTTAAGCTAATAACTGATACTCCAGCTAAAAAAAAAAATGAAGTTAAGGGGATGCAAAAGGCATAAATAAAAATGTGGGAAATGGCAGTTTGCATTGTTGTATTTCCCAGCCGAAAAGAAAAACTTGTGCTTTTTTGGAGCAGTGATGCAAGCTTATTTGAGGCAGCTCAGGTGAGCTGGAATAAATCAAATAATGTGATGGAGAAGTTGCAAAAGAGGTGAAATAGTCATTCTCAAACCTTAAAATTTTCTCATCTTGGGAGACATTTGGGGAAGGTGCTTGGAGAGGACAAAAGATGAAGTACCACATTTTATTTGAATCCAGGTATTACATTTTCAGAGCAGGTGTTGCTCCATTATCCATACAGTTGGAGCTGTTGGAAAACTTGCATAGCGACCGTGCTGTGCTGCTGACCAGTCTGTCAATAATGTGAAATGGAAGGAGTGCAGGTAAAAGTGGACTATTGGGCTCCATTCCAGCCTGTGGCTGAGTAGCTCAGCTGATGCAGGTTTTTATGTATTATTGAAACAAATTTATTGTATCTTATAGCTTTCCCAACTTCAGCATGAAAACAATTTTTCCTCAGGCAAGGAAAATTGTAGGGGGTGAGGAGGAGGTGCCTGTAGCCCAGGGTCAAGGTGGGCAGCAATCCTTGAGCAGTGATGGGTATGTACCTGATGGGTGAAATGAAACCTGTTGAACACAGCATTGTCCCTCTCAGTGCACCTTTCCTTGTTGCTCAGCCCTACCAGTTCCTCTTCTGGGGCAGTGCTTTTGGTTGCTGTTGTAGAAATACATTCTCCTAGATACCAAGAACAGCTTAACTAACAGCAACACACACGTTACTTCATGTTCTATTGGAAGATTATTGGCTCATTTTTCCAAGGGAATAGGAAAGATTCAATCAATTGATTTAATTTAATTATACGTGCTCTGAGCATTAACCTTCTCATCTAAAAAGTTCAAATACAGTGTTGTAAAAGCAGAGAATATGTCAAAAACCAAATCTTTAATTGTTTATGCTAAAATATATAGCTGAAGGGTCTGATTTCTGATACGGTCTCAGCAAATTGTTTTACACAGATATGTGGAATACACATGGGTTTAGGAAAAAAAGGTAATTTGCTTGTGTGTGCATGCATGTTGGCAACAGTAAGGGGAAATAAAAGACCTGTAAGGTAGTGTTCTCACCCCTTTCTAATCCATTTTTATGAGTTCATATGATTCTGTACTTTTGCACTGTAAGAACTGAATAACGAAAGACAGTCTTGGCTAAATTTGAGGTAAGATCAAAGCCTCTATTTTTCTGAGCAATACTTTATTTCCTAAAGTGTAATTTAGAGAAAAATAGACCTAATCTTCCCTTCAACGAGAATACAAAATAAGATATGTTTATAATAAAATATTGAAATAGAATCTACTCTACACTTCTTTTTCAAGATAATATTAAGTTATTTAAAACTTATTTCTAAGTTATTTCAAGTGCTGGTAGCAAACACAGTTTAACAAATTACAGCAGAAGATTAAGGTAGCTGTCTGTAGTACCCTCTGTCTGTGAATGCATGACTGCTTGTATGATATGTTTTCAAGAAGAATTTAGTATATATGCCCACTCTTCTTTTTTTTTTCTGAATTTCATAATTTTTGCAATTTCTGTTTAATGTGTGAGAGTAATGTATTTTTAATCAATTCTCTTCATCTATGACTGTCACAGTGACATTTCTGACTGGTTGCAGATCCAGTTCCTCACTCTGCACCACTGTCTTGTCCAGTCACTCTTTGCTTCACACAGAGCTTGAACTCTTGGGGAAAAATACCATTTGCCTCTTCTGTATTTGAAAATCACTTAACAGGGTCTCTGGGTAAATAATGGATATCTTTTTCCTTCTCAAACTTTCTTTTCATTCTTGTTTGTGTGCTGTGGTTCAGCTGCTTGTGTGGGAGGTGTGTATTAGTCAGGTGGATGAGAAGAGACTGAGCACTGGCATTTGGAGGGGGATTCCAGGTTGCAGTTTTGCAAAGAGGTTGACTCTGGGAAGAAAGCATAGCAAAACATGCTGGTTGAACTTGCTTATGCACTCATTTATCTGTGGCTACCAGTATGAGACTGGTATTTCAGTCTAGTCTCTCATTCTCTGGAAAGTATTTTTAGATGCTTGTGAAGTGATTTTTTTTTTCTTGTTGACATTTATAGGACTTTCCTAGTTAAATCTATACACTTCATCTTAAATGTTTACTGCTCCTTATTCAGCTCATAAACTAGAAATAAAATACTGGATAACTTTAAGGATCCACATCTTCAATATTTCATGTCACCCTAGTGAGTGGATCATGAGAAGGTCTTTGAAGTAGTAGGATGGGTTTAACAAAAAAACCTCTTACTTGCTGAGACCTGAAAGTATGTGTCACTTGGGCTATAGGATTTTATAACAGCAAGCACAACAAGGGTGTTGCTCAAAAAAAGATGTTGCACACTCAGAATTCATTCAGTCAGCAGAGAGGAAGAAGTTTCTTTTCTCTTCAGTCATTTTTAGTAACCATGCTAGAGAGGAAATCTAGTATGGTCTGAAGGTTAAAATACTTGTCTAATCTGGATTCAGTCCTCTACCCTGAGTGACACTGAAGTCAGATTCTATCTTATCTCTTTCTATTCTACAACACCACAGATGTGACTCTTCTGTATGAACAGTGAAGTGAAAACTTAGAGCCCTTAAAGATTTAGATTTAATATGCTATCTTGAAACACCTCTACTGTGAGTGCTGTAAGCGGTGTTCATTAGACTAATATGTGCTTAAACTTAAGGCTGTTATACTTCTTGTTCTTTATTATTATGGGACTTTGTTGATTATATCCTTAAATTCTAGTCATATTAGGAGCAAGGCAGAATTTTGAAATATTTGTAGTCAATCAGGCACTTGTGGAGTTTGTATAGAAATTCTTGTAAATGAGAATTATCCCTTCACTTCAGGAAAGTGCACTACACATTCATAATATTCACAGGATCTCAGTAAACCTTAGTTTAAGAGGTCTTTTTCTTCACTGGGAGTCTTATGTGATAGTGGAATGAGTGTCTCAAAGGCCATATTTATTGCCCTACTTTTCCCTTATGCCCACTCTTCCCTACACAAATATTCTCGTATCCGAATTACCACCTGGTGATAAGGGTGGAATAGTGGAGCATAAACAGGCATTCTTGTTGTGTTTTACTTGACATGATAATGCTGAAATATTTAACATCACAAGATAATATCAGTGATCAGGTCTCCATTTCTTATTCTTGAACTCTGGTCATCATGAAACTAGTATTTGGTTGAGTTATTTGTGTGTGTCTGTGGGTGGCTTTTTTTGTATGTTTGTTGGTTGGTTGGGTGTGTTTGTTTATTTGTTCCTGACAGCCTAAAGACATCTCTGTTTAAGCTGTTATGGGCAGCTTTAAGAGGGTTATACTGTGTGCAATGGCTCATTTGTCTCTTATTAGGAGACCTCCCGTATTTTTTTCTTTTATTAATTAAGAAAGCTTCCTGATAATGCTTTTCAGATGTGGCCCCCTAGTGCTTTTCTTCAGTTGTCCTCAACATAGAGTCTTCTGATCGTTCTTCTCAGGTGTGGTTTTTTAATTGCTTTTCCTTAATCACACAATTTGCATGAAACAGTAAGGTTGCTTGAATAAGTCAGGTCTACGTTTTTGGTTTGATTTCTTTAAAATTCACTTTATACAGCCATGACTCATTAAAATAAAAATATGTGAAAGTAGTTTTTTATTAACTTACTGATTTCTAAGTAACACTACTGTTTCTAATGTTGGCAAATTTTTTGCTTAATTAATTATTTCTCTTCAGATTACAACAGTATCTGAACCTGTATTTTTGCTGTAATGTAAGCAAAGGTGTTGAAAACCTACCAAATGAGGTTGTGACATAAATTACCCGAGTAATATACTAATTTCCTGTCAGAAGGTCAGAGTTGCAAATGTTAGCTCTGGTTAGCATTATCAGCAAGAATCTGTGGATAATGTTATTATTTTTTTGGCAATTTTTTACAGCCAGTCAGCTGAAAAAAGATGCAGTATGAATGAAAGTGTTATATGAGAACTCTCAGAATGAATTGTCTGTCCGTATATAAACAGGTAATAAATAAGTAGTTAATATAATAAATGATTACTCAGAAGATGTTTCTGGCTTTGTCAGACTGGTAAAATTTATCCTTTGCAAATGTATAATTCATCACAACTCTAAAAATACATTATCTTTTGCTGTTTCTCCTGTGAGATAGTCAATTTGAAACCTTGGAGGTGTGCACAGAATATCACTTTATTACTTCTTATTTTAGTGGCAAGAAAAAAGACATTGGTTGAGATTCATTTTTCTTGTCAACAGGTCACACAAGAAATATTTTTTGCTTATTTATTTTTGTTAGATTTAATTTTTGGATGAAAAGTTATTTCATTGCTAAGAACTACTAACAAACAGTACAGCTTTGATAAATAGGCTTAAAACTAAGATCACAGCAAGAAAGCTCCTTTATTGAATGACAGCGGATGGAAACATGGGTACAGAGGCAGCACATGGTTTTTCTCATGCTTTGGCATGGAGTGGGGCTGTATGAGGCAGAGACCTGCCTGGGGCATCAGCATGCTCTCAAGTTCTTAGCCCAATCCCCAAATTTCTGTGATAGCAGCCAAGATCTGAGTGGAGATCTAGCCAAATATGATTTAAGATGTAAAGGGTGTTCTGCTAATGTCTTGAAACGAAAAATTGTTTGGGAGATCCCTGGTTAGAGTGCACTTTTAAAAAAATTATTTTTAGACCTAGAAACTGTTGTTGTTCATCAACACTTGCAAGTACCAGCACTCGTTAATCTGGGAAGAGCAGGGCTCAACCAAATGATTGAAGCTTTGGAAGAGATAGGGATTTTTTTGTGTAGACAGAATATAGGTCAAGCATTCATGAACTGACCAAGCTGTCACAGATCAGAAAGAATCTGAAGGAAAGTTAAAGATTGTGGGTGTAGTTCAAGACTGGGAAGAAA
Source organism: Lepidothrix coronata (assembly GCF_001604755.1). Taxonomy (NCBI): domain Eukaryota; kingdom Metazoa; phylum Chordata; class Aves; order Passeriformes; family Pipridae; genus Lepidothrix; species Lepidothrix coronata. The sequence goes on along the minus strand of NW_016690266.1, from coordinate 2,973,967 downwards.
ATAGAATCCTTGAAAAACAGTGACTAAAACCTCTCAAAGCCCCTGCATTTGACTAGTCCATATCCATGTGAACAGCAGAGCACACATTCATTTCCTCAAAATTCAAGAAGCTGTCCAAGCTGCCTGAGATGTTCAGCTTTCCTGTGTGTTTGATAACCAGAGATCCATGGCTGAATTGTTCTCTGGAAATGCACTGCTCACTGTGGGGAAAAAAATCACAAGCAATTTGCTTCCTGGTTCGGTTGCTTTAGAGATGAGCCTTGTGACAGGTAGGAGAAGTCTGAGCCTTGTGGTCCCTTAGTGGTAAAAGGCCATCAGCAAAAACGCCCTTCAGCACCAGCCTTTTCCCTGTGGTGCTGCCAGGAAATAACTTGGTGATGCTCTGCATCACCTGGTTCCCAGGTGGGTACCTGAACTAATGGAGGTGGTGCTGTCTTGCTTCCTTGTGCTGGTTGAAATGGATCGTGTCTGTCCTTCCCCATTCCCAATGTGCTGCCTGTCCCAGCTAGTCATGGAAGCAGCTGTAGCTCCAGCTTACAGGTGGGTTATACTTTCCTCCAGAAGAAATCTTTGTAGTGTTTGCTGCATAACTGTGCCTGTGTCGTATTGTTTTGTGCTGCGAGTGATTACAGACTGCCTTGCTCTATAGCTGCAGTAAAAGCTATCGAAAAGCATCTTTTGGCTTCAGTGTTGCCCCTCAGTGCCAACTGGATGGTCTTGTGGATTTATTTACACATGGTAAGCATTTTGTCCTGGTGTTATTTAACTTATGCTCTGACTAGAAAGAAGAGCTGTTGAAATATAGGTCTACTTTTATAACAGTATCTCAAAGGAATGTGTTCTTTTATTCAGCAGAGGCAAGGCTGAATAAACTGCCAGTGATCAGAATCTAATTGAATTTGCTCAATTAGGAAAAAAGCATTAAGTGAATTAAAAAAAAATGGAAATATAATAATGAAAAATTAAGCTTTCAGAAATATATTTTAAATTTGACACCAAATAAAATTTTTATCATCTTCCCATTATTACTTAAAAAGGAAATCAGGTTTAAATGGATTACAAAATTATCTGACTGTGGGAAGCCTGTGGTCTCATGCCTATAGGACGAGGAAGCTGCAGGACAGGCAACAGGTGGGTCCAGTATGAACACAGCACATGTTAGACTGAACAAGTTGTAGTTCAGCTGGAGTTATTCTTGATCCTTGTACCTTTGTACAAAATATCTGTTGGTTTGTTACACCCGCAACTGTTTCATAAATAGTAGTAATACACTGGCAGGATTATACTGGATAGACTCTGTTGTGAAGTTCTCCCTTAATATGTATGCACAAAAAGTCAGAATATGCAGAGTTTGATTTTTATTGGTTTTAAATGCCTGTAATATTGTTGCCTAATTGATGTATTAGTTACGTTCATGATATGCTAATTTAATTGGAGAAAAAAAATAATAGAGTACTTCTGTTTTTCTTGTCCACATAAAATAGATGGCCAAAACAGATGTGCTATGAATGTTATGTGACTGAAAATTAGGTCTAATTTTATTAATGGAATTATTGATTTTGATGCATGGTTAGACATGGTGCTACGTGTATGAAGAATTGCATTATTTAGGTAAAATTGGACAGGTAATAAATGAATCTCTTATAATAACTTGACTAACTTGATAAATTACTGCAGCACAGTTGGCAATGTTGCTAAATGGGCACACCATGTTTGTGATGTCTGTCCCCAGTGGTGGCTTGGCTGGTATTGCTCCTGAGTCTCTTGACTGAAGCACGGACAGACATTAGCAAGTGTAGAAATAACCTTTCCTCTTGATACTTTCTGTTATCATCCCAAAAAATTCTTTATACATGTGCTTACCTTTAAGAATATGACTGGCTCCCTTGAAATTATTTTTTTTAATGCTTTGCTAGGTTAACAAATCTAGATGCTGCTCCACGTGTGCCTTATTTTTAAACGCTGAATCTTTTTTTATAGTGTGGATTGACAATTACTAGTCTTGAACATAACAGTAGATGTAAATTGATAAGATTATAGAGTAAACGTTTTTAATATGAACCTGTGTGAATTAGTGCAACAAGTCGTAATATCTGTAGCTGATATCACTTTGCTGTCATTATTGAATGAGAATAGATTTGAGCCTCTGTTTTGGAGGATAGACATGTAAACCATTTACTGCCTAAGTCCTTGTGGGCATGGCATAATGTAATATCTAAGTTGACATGTACTGGATGAGATGCACGAAGGATTCTTGCTATATTCCACAGCGATAAGAGGCTGCATTCAGTTCTGAGCATCACATTCCCTGAAAGATACAGGGGAACAGAGAATTTGGATGAGGTCAACAGATAGAAGTGTTGGAAACCATGAAAAAACTGTAGCTTATAGGGTGTTAGTGGGGGAAGTGAAGCAAGATGCATCTCCAGACATGCAAGTGTTGATGAGATAGAGGGTAAAGGGATTAAATTTAAGTGTAGAAGACTTGGATTTGGTGCTCTGAAAACCTTTCCATTAACAATAAGTATAGTGAAGCATGAATAAGTTCTGTGGGAAGGCTGTAAAGTCTGCCATTATGGAGTGTGAGAAATCACACAGGTATGACAGCAGGGGTTAGACTAAGTGACCTCTATTTTTTTTAAATATTTGCAGATACTGAACTGTGAACATTGCTATATTGCTATGGGAATTACTACGGGTTAGAGTGTGATCTCAGCATACTGCACTGAGCTAGGAGACACTGAATTTTACTACTATAGGATACTATGATGTATCCCTTGGGTTTCCAAATTTTGTCTCTGCCATTCAGTGCAAATCTGCCCCAGCTGTATTTAGTGAGAAGGTGCTGAGAAGAATATGAAATATTGCTGTCAGGAATATGATCCTGCTGAAAATACTTTTATATTTGACAATATTTGATCAACAGCATAAAATTATATAATGGTTTGCTTAGGTCTGAGCATTTTAACAAAATAAGTTGCACACAAATGATTGGGGTCTTCTAGAAGTGTGTGAATTGCCAATCCACCCAAAAGATCCAAATATTTTCCCTCTCAGTTCTGTACCTTCTGACAAATCCATTAATGCTCCAGTTTCAGAAGGTGGCTGTATCTCATGTCAGGAGTTCTGACATGTATTTGAACCTTCAGGTTTTTGAGACCTCTTATCTCCTGTGCTTTTGTGCTAGTGGCACCTTTCTAAAACCTATTTTGTCACCAATAGCTCAAACTCTGGATGGCCCAGATGATCCCCCTGCTAGTGAGTGCTTTTTATAAAGGTATGCCATAAAAGAATCTGAATAGAACAGGCACAGACAAATCAGAATTTGCTTCAGTGCTAATCCTGCTTGACCCTTCTGACAGTGATTTAATAATTTAGTTGATTAGCTCCATGTGAATGCTGAGATTTGCTGGGCTTTCACAGAAAATATCCTCAATATTTAACCTCCTTAATATTTAACCTCAGATCTGTGTGAAAACTACAGTTTTGAAGGATGTATCAATACCAATAGTTTCCTGGTTACTGGAAAGATGGTGGTTTAGTGTTACTTTTGTCAGGTCTCTGATGAGATTTTTAGACTTTTTAAAGAGAAATTGCATTTAAATCTGTAGTTGTGGTATATAATTGATGAAAGCAAAATTTGTGTTTTAATCTGGCTGGAAACAAGTCTGATTGCCATGAAATCCTTGTGTTAGATGGTTTTCAACTGAAACATGGCTGTGACCTCAAGTTCTGGGGTCAGAGCACAGCACTGGGTGCATTGGCTTAAGCCTGCTCTCACTGAAGATGGTGGAATCAGAAACAGCCTAGTGCTGCTGCTTTTCAAAACCATGCTATGCTGTGGAGTGCCATGCATAGATTTCTGAGTTAACAACTCAGCTTTGGAGCTGAAATCAGTCAGATTGAAGCTGTGGCTGAGCTGCTAAATCCTTTTGGGAGGTGGGATAATTACCTTAAGCAAAATACTGAGAAAATCCAGTTACACAGCCTGCAGGTCCTGAACTGAGAACAACACAGCGCTGCATTGAGCTGCCTGGTTGTACTAAGTTTGAATTCTTGCTTTGCCTTGCTCTATTATTATATCTTTTAAATTCCATCTTTATTGTTTTCTGTTTGAAGATGACTTAAAGTTTTAGTACTTTGTTTTCTAATGCCTGGGGAGTTTGCCTGCCAAAAGGAAAAGCAGCATTAAAATAAAACAATCACTTTTCTCTGGACTAGGAAATGCTAAATATGAAACTGAGAGCAAATCAGTCCTCTTTAACTGTAAAATATATTTTTCTGAGAAATATATTATGTACTATTTAACAATAATTTTGGAATGTTTAATTTTAATGTGAACTGTAACTGTGACTTGCAGTCTCATCTGGTGCAATTTTCCTTAATAACTACTCATTACAACCAGATACTAGGTGGTGTGTATTATGACATAAACTTTAAAATGTGATATACACACAGGCATTTCAAGCTGCAGTTATTCTGGAGTCTGTGTTCAGTTATCATTAGTTTCACACACTTGTAACAGCAAAACCTTATGGCTGTATAAAAAATTCTGAACACTGTAAAACCTCAGTGGACAACACGTGAATTGCAGTTGATGAATTGGTGGATTAGTAAAACTCAATTTATGGTGAATTTGGAGGTCAGCAAGTTGCTCCAGGCCACTTGTGGAGGGGTATTTAACCCTCATGAGAATTCAACTATTTATAGATGGCAAACAAATTACTGAGAGGGAGGAATGAAGCTATGAGGATGGTCTTGGTTTGTTTCTTGCCAGGTTGTTATTTCCCTACTGGTGCAGTAGTTGAGGGTTATTGCAATAGAAACAAAAGCTACTTGGAGCCCCGGAGGGGATTTGTGAGAGCAGGAAAGAGAGTGTGTGTGCAAGTTTGTATCTCCACTTAACTACAAATGAAACTGTCTTGAGTTGATGATCACACTTCCACACTATCTACTCAAAGCAAACATACTGACTGAGATCCTTTTTAACTTCTGTTCTTTTGCCAAATGTCTGTATTGCTGAGGGTGGGAATGGGAAAAAAGTTTATGCATTCTTTAAGTGATGCTTTATTTTCTCCCATATGGTTTTCTTGACAGACTCTTGTTCTTTCTTGCTCTGCAGTTGCAAACCCCATGGAAGTTGCTCCATGGTTCTTTGAGATGCTTTTATCTTCTGGTTATTTTTCCCTTGTTTTCTTTTCTCTTCAGATCCCAATTTTCCCCTACCACCTATAGCATAAAACACTTGTTTGCTTCTGTATCCTGAAGCTCTGTTTACTTTCTTGTAAGGGAAGACAGAATTGTCTTTTCCTTCCTAACACACTGTCAATCTTTATCTTCTTCCAAGGTCTTTCACTTGATCTTTTTTCTTCTCAGATCTTGAATTTCCTTACAGCTGCACAAAGTTTCTTTCGTTATTGCCATGTTTATGTGTAACTTTAATAACTGTTTTTCTCAAGGAATCAGTCTTTGCTTTGAACTGCTCTTCTGCTTTTCCTCTCTCCCCTGTGCAGTGCTACTCAAGGACCTGAGCTCACTGTTAACATCCTGTCTCTCTGGTGCCAGTGGGCATCTTGGAAACTCTGTGCAACCACCCTTCCTGGGAGTTGGATGAGCACGTGTATAATTTGATGTACTCAGAGTGGTAACCAAACTAGGCACAGCCTGACACAAAAATGGAGACATGGAAACATGAAAATCTTGGAGCACGTTTAAAAGCATTGATTCTGTGTATCCAAAAATCTGAGCCTTTTTTTCATTCTGTGTTGTAATAAATATGTGTGTGGTGGTAACAATACACACTGATTTTTATTAAAAAAAATATTTCAATTACTACAAAAAAGCAAGGTCTGCCACCCAATCCATGGTAAATGTTGTAGAACACTTTCATAAGGCTTTCTGGCTAAAAAAAGTCTATTTTAAAGTTATTAAAGTTCTATAATAAGCTAACTTTCTAAGCACGATATTCTATGGCTCAGTATAATAATTCAGTGAAATTAACCAAGTAAGTGGTCAATGAAGCAAATGATTAAAAACCAGAAGATTCAAAAATGAAGATTAAGAAGAGATAAAATTGCATTTTCTATTACTGTACGTTTTGTAGGTCATAATTAAAGTCCACCACATAAAGACTAAACCCACCTTTTTAAAATGTGCCAAAATATGTAGGGGTGGTTACATCTTTGCCCACTGTATCAAACTATGTATGTGTTGCTTACCTTAAGAAGCTTAAAATATTTACAATAGAATTTGCAAACTAGGAAAAGAGAATAAATTTTTCCAATGGTCTTAAGGAGCTGTTCCAGCTTTCCTGCCTTTCTACTGTTTTTTTCTAAATAGCCATAGCTGGATTACACAGACACTGTGGGGTATAAGAATGACCAATATACTTGAGGACAGAACATTTTCTCAGTTATGGATACTTAAGAAGATTATGTTATTGGCCCACATTATAAGATCTCTTCCTTATTCAGCTCTGAGGAATGATCCTTGTAAAACTACTTAATGCTGGATCACATTATTTTGTGCAGTTGGACAGTATTATCTTAAAATCAGGAGGCTGCAGAACACTGATTGAGGCTATTTCTACTTTCAACCTTGCTTATGTCAAGGATTATACAAGAGACATGTCATGGCCACCTTGTGGCCTTTTTCCCCACCCTGGGAGTCTGAATCTGCTTGGTGCATGTAGTGGGAGACTTGAAGGGTCCCACCGTTCAGATGGGCATTGTAGGCTGGATTTCTATAACAGACAGCTGAAGTTTGGGTTCTTCTGAAGATGCTAAAAGGTTCTTTAGCCATTAGCACCTTCTGACGTCCAGTGTGCTGTGTTCAACATGGTGTAACACCGGCTGCATTGCCTTTTCCTGATCTTATCCTAACTCCATGTATTCCCAGCACTCTTGAGCTTTGAGCATCTATTTCTTCCAAAGTCTTCATAGAAAATCTACCAATAAGCTTGGCACTAATTTGCAGCTTTAGTGATCCCAGCAAAAATGCTTGGATTTTAGAGGTAATCTATTGAGAGCAGGTTTTTATTTGATAGGCTTCTGTCTCTGGGAGTGCTAATTGAGTATCTTGTGCGTTAAAGAAATATTTACAGTTGGGTTCACAGACCATTTTAAGGCCACGTGCAGCCCTGATAACTTCAAACTCTTTGCAGCATTGGTGGGTGTGCTCGTGTGAATATAGCAGCAACTAAAGGGAAAGAAGAGACTCAGTGTAAGAGATCCTGCCAGAGGGAATGTCAGTGGAGATGTGTTTGGAAGTCAGTAGGAGCTGTAACTTGACAGACTGGGTTATTTCTTTTAAGAGCTTGATGCTCTTAGATCTCGTTGTCACTTGGAAAATTTCTTTTGGCTCCCCAATGCTGGTGGTGATAAACAACATCTTATCCTATCAGATAGGCATTACTGTTATTTGCTGGCTGTGCTGCATGTTGACCTCATGGAAACACAGTGGTTTACATCGCTGTGATATTTCCTCCTTGTATTAATACCTATATCTGGATATTTGCTTTCATCCTGTGGCTAGAATATTTGTAATTTTATGTACTTGGTGCTAAGAGAAATTTTTAGCTCTGTGCATAAATTATTGGCCTGGATTTTGCCAGTATCAGGCTTCCTGAATTTGTACTGGTGTCAGTGGATACCAGTTGAGTTTAACACAGCTGAATTTCAAGCCATTAACTTTGAACATGCAAACAATTGTCCTCAGGCAATCGGGTGTAAATGTAATGGCTTGAGTTCTCTAACACTAGTTCTAAAACCAAATAAGGACGATCACTCAATAATTTTGGCATTATTAATTTCTTTTAATTAATATTTACCAATATTTCAGCACTATAGGTATTAGTTGGGAGTCTTTGAAATTCTCAGTGTATTCAGTTTTCATAATTAAGTGTGATTTTTGCAGTTAACTTTAATATCCCAACTTGGAGATCTCAATTGAATCTAATTATGTTTCAATTGGAAATAAGATATTCCACAGACTGAAGCTGTAGATCAGAGCTCATTACTAAAGCAGCTCATTATTTTTAACGAGCAACTTCATTATATCTGATTCTGCAGAGAACAAGACATAATTCTGTCGATGCAGAGAACCTTGTTAAACTTTGGTAGCCAGCAGCATACAACTAACAACCTGAACTGGGCAATAAAGATGAGTAGGGTTGGAGAGACTTCCTCTTAGAATTCTAGCCCGTCCCTGCAGGTGAGTCAGTCTGCAAAATAATTTGCTAGTTCTTTTCTGTTAGTGTGAATTTTGTTTGGCTGGAATAGCTGCCTATTCCTTCTGTAGTTATATATTCCACCTTTTAAGTGGTCTCTTTCAGGAAAGGAACTGCAAGGAAATTTCACAGCAGAATATAATTTTCAGGGAAGTTCTACTCTAAATAAGGGGATAAGGGCATTTTTCTGTCAATCCAAGTGCTGGCTGAGAGTGTTACAATATGTGTTCTGTTCCCTAATGCAGCATTTTTGTGTTGAGTCTCTGAATTAGTTTACAAAATGTAAAATTATATTACCTGACAACTGCCTGGGGAGGGTACAAATTAGCAAGGTGCCTCAGGTAAACATTCTGCTAATACAGCACAGTGCAGGTATTTTTGTGCCTCCTGGCAGGGAATTCTGTACTGTTCTGCTGCACTGAATCTCTTGGGGATCCACTGTGAAGACGCTGGAGCTCTGCTCTGAGAGGAAGAGTCTGACTGAGATCTGCTTCTGGATTTCCATCAATGTATTGTTAAAAATGAAGAGGTATTATTAAACAGTGAGGATATAGTCAGAAAATGTGCTTGCCTATAAACCTGATCAGCTTTTTTTTGTCTTGGACACATATGCTTTTTAGTTCAAAATTTGCATTTTTCACTAAATTTTTTAGGGATTTCTAGCTAATTTCTAAGCATCTAAAAATGATGATGTAATATCTCTGGCTTTCATGCTCCAACCTTATTCAGTGTATTAATAAAACATTACCTGGTGGAATAGACAATATTGGTAAATCTGGAGGTACTGCTGGAACTGAATTAGCTTATTTTGGAAGAATCTCCTGAAAAATCAGAGAGAATATGAAATAACCTTCATGAAACAATGACATGCTCTAAAATCAGAATGATGAGGACCAAAGTAAACATAACTGTATTTTGTATCTGGAAAGATGGAGTTAAACACACAAATGGAAGACAGAGAGAACTTGCTAAGTGGCAGTACAGTGGAACTTTACTAGGATATTAGCAGAAAACAAACTGAATATATATCAACAATTTATTGATGATCAAAAAATAAGGCCTGATACTGGCCAAGTTCTTTTCATAAATGGCATGTTTGGGTAGAAGTTTTGCGTATTTTTCAGTGCAACAGGCACAAAGACTTGTGGCTCCGACTTCCGTTGTCTCTTCGTGTGTTGTCTTAAGTTGCTGGGATGAGTAATTGAAGCAAAAACAGAAAAAGGCTTTTCTTACTGCTGTGAGTGAACCACTTCTAAAACATTTGACTCATCCCCCAACTTAAGTGAGTGATAAAGCAAAACACAAAGTGTTTCATGTGCAATGCATTTAGAATTCTATTTTTCCCATTTTTAAGGACGCTTTCTGTTGCAGAGGGGTTAATGCAGTGTGTGAGCATTCCAAAATCAGAGTTAATCTTGCAGTATAGATAATTGCAACACTGAAACCACTGAGTTAAACTTTTTTGAAGGGCAGTATAACATTTATCTGAGGTCTCGAGTACTCCTTAGGCACTGAGTTTAAGTCCCACCTAATCTAGCAAAATCCTGCTTTGGTATCACTGAAGATGATATAATTATCATTGTAGTTATTAATTCTTGCCATCTGGAACTTCAGACATCAGTTAAGACCATGAAATGCATTGGGATTGCATTGATTTTTAACAACAATCAAATCAAACCCTTATTCATTGGCTGCAGTGTCTATCAGTGTAGTTTTGTGGTTCACTTTCTGTGACTGGAATTAATATCACCGACCCCTGGCAGCACAGTATTTGTATGTTGCATACATGAAATTTTTATGCAAATCCCTCAAAGCAGATAAAGAGCAACAGAACTACAGGAGTATGTTCTTACCTAGAAGGGAGTCAGGTTTACTACCTACTTCACAGGTCTGCTTTCTTTTTCTTTGAACTCCAAGTACCTTTGTATTGCCTTTTAAGACTGTGATAAGACTTTCCGTTCTGTATATCTATTCTATTTATTAATTTGTCTCCCTATGAAATAGAGCATTTCTAGAACATGTAATCTTCTATTTAAGCAATTTCTTCTCAACCTAAAGCTGAATAAATACATTTTTCATTCTGTTGGAAAGGTTCTTTCAATTTCTTTTTTTCAAATCAGAACATGTTAGAACTAGAATTGATTGGAAGCGATGCTGTCTATTCAAGTCAGCAACAATTATCAGTAGACTCAAAAGATAACAGTATCTGCAGAACAAAGGCATCTGATAAGGAACCTGAAATTACATTTAGAAGGTGTACTTCACACATTGTTTTGATACTGTATAAGACGCAGTGAACAGACATAGTGTCTTTGTAACAACATCCAGTAAGGTAAAATTTCTGTTTCCTAGAATTCTTGATATTTTGGGGTCACTCCTCAAAAGTCAACCTATAACCCTGAAAAAGTTGACTCTTAAACAACCAGTACAGAAGTCTGCATAATACATATACTTCTCAAAACTTACAAATGTGATAAAGCAGAAGTCAGACCTAACAGAAGCTAATGTTTTCTGGTTTTATTTATCTGTTTAGTTCTGTTGCATGAGTCTTTAGGAATGCTGTAAAACTGTGTAACAAGAATTGTCAGTAACTTTAGGAAGGGAACATGAAGAATAGTTCACTGCTCCAAATCTGGAACTTCTGCTTCCTTGATCCAGCCATGGGGTCTGTAGCCAAGAGTGTTTTAGTCTTCAGTTTTGACACATCACTCAATTGTTCCCACTTACCAGCATGGTGCGTCCTCAGATCTCAAACTAGACTCCTTCCTGATAAAATGGCATCAATCATGCTCTCCAGGAGTGGAGCTATGGTTTCTGACTTCTCTTTCACCATCGTTCCCTTTTGTGATATAAACCCCTTTTTCCTGGTTTCTGAATAGGAGATGGAGAATTTTTTTGTTTATTCAATTTGTTTCTATTACTTTAGCACTAATGGACACACAGTCACCAGTTGTATAATTAGGTTTGTATTGTAATGCATATTCCTGTGGTAAGGTACACTATTTGTAGGTATTTAAAGATTTGCATGGAACACCTTTTAGAATTCATTCTCAGACTTTGACAAGCAGTATGTGTGTACTTGAAGATGCTTTTAATGATGCCTGATTCCAACTGATGTTTTTCCATGCTAGCCTTTAATCTGCATGGATATCCTCTAGGAAAGGGATGACCAAGTTCGGAAACAAGGGGAATTATATATTTGAGAGGGTGTTTGTATAGTAATTGAGTGGAAAGAATTAGTTTCTCTCTTAGTCTTTATTTGACTCTGACTTAGTGAAGGAGCCACAACCATGAACATGAGACAAGCACAAAAGAAATAAGAATGATTGTGTTTTAAGTCATTTCAAGGCAGGTCAGTTATGCTACAGTTGGCTCTAATTAACATTCTCATAAGCTGTCTGTGCTTTGATTAGAATGGCAATCAAATTACTTGAGCTTCATTTACTTGTCTTCAGAATAATTTAATGAGAAAAATGTAAAAAAACCCCAACAACAACCTTATTTTGACAAGCAACAGTCTGTCCAGTCCTCAACAAATACCCACACCCACCAAAACTTTGCATTCAGAATGTCGAAGTTAATCACACTATCCAGAATCAGGTATTATATGTAGTTTAACTTAATAAGCATATTTGGTTATCAATTTTGTTCTAAGGGAGGTAAAAAGAAATAAAATAGTATTAATTTTAATTATTTTTAAAGAATAATCTGTCTGAGAAATACAAAATCATATTGATATTCTACATTTTCTGTTTCGAAATATCTGTGTACCACTGTCCCCACAGGAGCAAGAAATATGGTTGGATTGGTAACAATTTGGGAAGAAGAAAATGCTATGGGTCCCCTTCCATAGAGAGAGACTGAGAAATATTAAAATAGAGTAAAAAATATTTTTAAAATTTCCAAATAGTTTAAGGAAACATAAAGGAAGATGTAAAGTTAATAAAACATGGATACAATCTTCTATGAAAATTTTAGAAGGAAGATTTTCATAGGCAATTCATAGATTTGGAAGGTAGTTTGTTTGCTTAATTGAAATGGAAGTCATTAGTAGCTATTTAATCTCAGAAACAGACAAAAATCAACTCCCCACCCCCAAACTTCACAAAAAAACCACACAAACCTCCCAAAAATGTCCCTAGCTAAAAAAACCCCTCAAACAGAAAACACAATCAAACATTCTTTTTAATGTAATATATGACACACAAGGTGTATAGAAAAAGAAGATAAAATTACTATAACAAGTTTTAAAGGACCAATTTTACACTTTTTTGTTTTTGTTTTTTTTGTTTGTTTTTTTGTTTGTTTG
>NW_016690266.1:2892378-2960459 GCF_001604755.1 Lepidothrix coronata | reverse complement strand
TTTTTTTTGGTCAGCAAGTTGAAACTTGTGAGAGCTGCACGGTCAGGACATTGAAGTGGAACACATCGAAAATGTTTTTCTAATACAACCTAAACGAATTCTGAGTATTCAGTGAAGTTCTCAAAAAAAAAAAAATACAATTTATAAGACAGTGTGATCTGTGATTTATGTGAATTAATCATACTTTTCTAAAACAAGGTGGCTTTATTTGTCTTTTGCATTGTGGTAAAATTAATTTTCCTGGAGTCAGAAAGGGTTTATGTACATTGTCTATTGAAAACATACAATACATGCATTTTATACTTAATACTAATTTGGAGAGGTGGTTCTCCATATTTAGTATCCTCTATAAATATCTAATGCATACATCAGTGTTTGTGCAAGAACCTTAACAGCTTTTTTACCTACATGATTGCAGTTACATGACAGACGGGTAGCACTTGGAATATTTAACCAGAGGTATTTTACTGTCATTTCTGTGCATGAATATGTAAATTACTTTTATCATTTGTTTTCAGATCTAAATGGACACTTCATCATAACTGTAGTATGAATAGATATTAACTTTTAAATGTGGTAGAAAGGGGTTGATTCAGGACAATCATGCAGTATGTACATACTGAAGTTGTATGAAAGACTGTTATCTATGTAGCCTATGGATAACATTGCTTTGGTTTGAGTGGCCCTATTCCAAGTATTCCAAACATCTATGGATATTTAAATCAGAGGATCATATTGAAATGAAAGCTGATATGCTTAGTTAAATTTTTAGAGTTAAAGTGGGATGGAAATGTGGATTTCTGTTTAATGAAATAAATTGGTTCCTGTTGAATGACAGCAGAAGGCTCCCTTTCTAATTTGTTGCCAATAACCTATAACATTTTTTAAACATGGACTTGATTATAAAAGAAATGGATTGGCATTTGACTTTCAAATTCACAGTCCTTCAAACTATCATATGAATGTTAAGTAAAATTAAGCTTCGTATTTTGAAAATGCTTCTTTATGTAAAAATCAGACTTATACAACCAGGACTTAAAATGTGAAATGAGCAGTTTCTGCTAATGCAGGTGTGTAAAAGATGTGGTGAACTATCACTGGCAAACTTCAGTGAAAATGTTATACATAATACACCTGATATACTTGAATAATTTAATTTAGGTTTTAGCAAGTCAGCAAAAAAGTTCTTAGCTCTGCTTATAAAGGTGATTTTCTGAATGTGTTTATACTCTTAAAGCGTAAAATTGTTGTTACTTATCAATAACATGAATGACATTCATATTAGAGAGATTTTTATTTCATAATTATAAAAAAAAATACATTTCAATTTTAAATGCCAAGTTCTGATTTTATGTACACAACACTTCTTCTGGATATCTCATGGTTTTCATATCATCATCTTTTGTTTTGTGTGAAGATTTCTCTTCCTTGAGAAGTTCCTTCCAATACGTTTAAAGAGATCACAAGTGGATTAAATCTAGGGCAAATAATTATAATTCATCCTTTCAGGCTAATTCTGTCTTTCCTTTGTCTAAGTGTGATCCGTATTGTTCAATTATGGTGAATCCACTAATCTCTATCAGAGTGAGCTGCAAGAAGAGAGCATTGACTCAATGCTTCTCCCAGCATGTCCTGCAGGTTATAGCTCCTTCAGGGGGCTGGGAATCCTGAATAATCACTTAAAATGATGATCCCTGCAGGTGATCCCAGGCAGATCTGGACTGATGGGCATTCCTCCCCTAGTTTAGAAGTCCTCAGGAACTTAAGCTTTCCTTTGAAGAAATTATGTTAGAGACTTTCCCTTACGCCCCATCACTGGCTCATAAGAATTTCCATTGGCAGCCCTGCAGGTTTCTTGTTTGGGACAACAGGCCATTCTTGGCACCAACCTGGTTACACAGTTCGTCTTGCACAAACTGATAATTTTAATTGAAGATGATTCATTGCAGGATATTACTGTGCTCTTGTCTTAAATGGTTTCTTCAGTTTTTCCTTCTTTTTGTAACAATAATTTGCTACCACAGATTGTTGATATAGGTTGCTGACAAAGAGGAAGACCTGGCCGTTCTGTACATGTCTGTTAACAACAAACAACAAAATCTTGTGTCCACTGATAGTGAAGGCAATGAACAAGGCAGTTCCTGAGCACCTTATGGAATATTCTGGCTCAGTAAATAGTAGCTTGTGTACTATTATTCTCCAAAGAGAACTCAATGGGTGTTAAGTAAATGCTGTAGCTGAGATGATAAGAGACAAGACTGAAGATAATAAATGCACAAACAAATGCTGTGCATTTTTGAGGAAGACAGTTCCATCATTGTGAAGAATAAAATAGGCATTTTGAGCAGAGTTTTTGGAAAGAAAAATACTGTTTTTTCAAATGTGCTCTTTGGTGTTTCACAGGAAAAAAAAAATTCCGAGTTGAGTTATGTGAAGGGGATTATTTTTAGTAAATTTGTATGCATTCAGAGGTAGTTTATGTTAAAAACCACTCTAGTAGATGATTTTTAAAAACTAAGGGAAAAGGAGCCTAAAGCAAAAATTGAGTAAAGGCAAAGATGTTCCTCAAAGCAGATTTTGAAAAGAAATACTACTGCACAAAACATTCTGAACTTCAACAATGCAGGTTGTCATGCCTCAATTAAAGAGCCTGCTTGTGACTGGCAGTGGGACAAACTCTATGGAAAAAGTCAAAATTTGTAGTTAAATTAGTAGTGACCTTGTGCTCTGCTGTGCCAAATAGGGTTGAGTACTGAAACACAAGCAGTGCATGGGGCTTTTGCAGACAGAAACAAAACAGAGATGAAAATAGGTGCCCAGGTGGCACCTGGCTGTAGAGATCATGAGGAAAAAGGGAGTTAATCATTACTAGATTAGAGTTTCTTAATGCAGTCTATGGATTACTGCAGCTGTAAATATTCTTTGTGAAAGAGCCATGCTGCCTGCCAGTGATGAATAGCTGCCCTTGAAGCTCCACTCTAGGGAGTATTTTGAAACTGGGAAGGTAGAAATAGCCCAAACAGAGAGACTCCCTTTTCCATAATTCATCTTGATGTCATATACTGAATGTTTTACTGTTTTTTTATTTTGGTTTGGTTTTTTTCAGTGGGGAAAATCTAGAAGGGTCCAAATAACCTTCAGCCTTGCAGTATTGTGTGCTTGAAGCTTCATTTTAACTCAAATCTCATGGAGAGTTTGAAGAAAGATGCCACTGGTCTAGGAGTATCATAGTTTTGGAGGCTCCTTCACCAGATGTGCTCTGACAACAACCTGGCATTTGCATGTTCTGCTTGCCTCTCCAAACACCCTAACTCTTGAGGAATGTTTGTATTCAGAATTCAATAAGTGCAGAGTTGAAAAGCTTCTAGATTGTTTTAATGAACTGCATTGGCTAATACCATGCATTTAGGAACTGCTTAGATTTCTATGGACTCCTGGATAATGTCTACGTATGTCTCAGAAAGACAGCAGCAGGCATCACTTGAATTTAAATAATCTCCTTTTTCTCAAGGTGGCAATGGTAGCAACATTCTAGAGTTAGAGACAGCAGAAGGATGCAGAAACCATGTTACATAAAACCAAAATCTGTTTTAAATAGCAAGAATTTGCTAAAGGGTGATTTACAGAGGCATACTGTCAGGAATTTTGACAGCCTGGATTTAAACCTTCATCTATACAAGGACTTACTACCTGCATAGCAGTGACATGAAGGAACAAAGTACCAACTGATTGCAGCTGGTCAGCAAAAGAATGGCTTTTTTAAAAACCTGAAGATATTTTAGAAATGTCAATTGCAATCCTTTTTTCCTCCTAGTGAAATTTAAAACCCAGAAAGGTCTATGATAAATAGATAACTTAATTAAAGAGATCTGTGTTACAAGGGAGATCAGGGTTCAAGTCTTCATTCTCAGCAGACAAGGGACTGACTTTCTGCATAAATGTAGTCTGAGCTAGGATTCTGCTACCTTTGTAGGGTACCCTACTTTTGTAGGGTACTTCTTCTAGTCAGTCTTTATTTTAACTTTTTTTTACTCCAGAATTATGCTAAAACTATTTCTCATTTCCTAATTCAGAAAGAATTCATGTCAAAAGCCCAATGTTTTTTGTGTGAAGTAGAATTCTTGGTTTCTGGCCAACTCTCAGCTGATATGTGTGGCAATCAATTTATACTTATTTCCTGCAGTATGTCCTGATCCAGAGAAGCCATTGAGGGTGTGTGTAGTATTATCTGAGTAGTCTTACTGATTTAAATGGTGCAATCTTAGAGTACAGACATATACCTACTCCTTGTAGATAGATTAATTAAGGGAATTAAACACATCCCAGTAGATAATCAGAAATCTGCTATATGAGCAGTAGTTAGAGCCTTATCAACTGATGCCTTGTGAAATGTGGAAATAACCTAAATCTATTTTCATGTGGATTCCAGGATTTCTGAAACTTGATTAGCATCTGTAGCAACATCTCATGTTCCATGGAGCGCTTTAGAATCTGGTTGCAAGATTGTGTTGCAATGGAAATGCACATAGAGCCAGAAAGTTCCGTTGAGTAATTAATGTACTGCAGGCTATCAGCTGACCTTGCAGCTCTCCAGTTCTCATTTTTCTTCTCTTGTACAACTGATTCTTGATGTGATTTAAATGGCCACTTACTTTTCACACCATCTAATGCCTCTTTTGCTACGTTGTACTTCAGAATGGTGCCTGTGGTGGTTTTTCTCTGTATATGCTTTGCTGGCTTATCATACTCATGTTTTTCTTCACCGGCATAAACGCAAATAAAGGTCTGGCTGTGTTTTCCATTTTTGATATCTTTTAAAACTCTGTATCTTTAGCACAGAAATTTTGTGTATACTGAAAGCTGATAATAAGGATTGCCTATGAGGAAAATATTTTCTAAAATTTCAAACAACCCTAAAGCCTCAAACTACTACCTGTGTCCTGTATTTTTAAAACCGAAAAGCATCAGATTCTGAAACTCTAAACTGAGGTTCTTTCATTTCCTTCAGATTATGAATTTTTCAAAGGGGAATGAATGATCAGCATGTTCTGAGAAGCAGTACCTGTTTTTGAAAGCTACTACCAGAATAAATTATCACCCATAGAAACATGACTGGCAGAATTTGATTAGCTAATCTGCCTCTTAAACTGATTGCTGAAGCATTTCGCTGCTATTCATTGCAACTTCTGAATAGATCTGAACTTTAAAAGTGAAGGGGACATTATAGTCAATATTGCACTTCAAACTTGAAGAGAGATTATTTAACTAGTCCATCTTACCTAGAAGAAAGTGACTTTTGAATTTGACATCTGTAAGGAATTAAGTAAGTAATAATGATGAGTCTGGCAAATAACTACTGGGACTTTAAAAACTATATATGTACATGCATAATATATATATTTGTACACAGGTATACACATAGACATTTTTCAAATTCATGTAACTATCACTAAATACTAAACTGAACATGATCTTTTTTTCCCTTTTGTGAAAATAATTATAATAGTTTTAGTGTTAACAAGATGTGCATTTGTCAATTTTATTTCTGTAGAATTCATTAAAAAGAGATTTCCAACCTGACAAGGATGTTTAGTTCTAACATAATACTTACAGGGGAAAAAATAATGGCTAAAATACCCTAATGGTATGCTGTGTCTTGCTATCCATCTTCCTGTTTGATTCCCTGGGTTGCAAACATTTTAGGCTGATGACTATAATTATCTCCTTTTATAGTGCCTGAAACAATACAGCATGGTTCTCAAAAAAAATTACAGATAAAATAATGATCACTTTATAACTCAAAAGTCTTTGTGGGTCTGTCATTTCAAACTTGCACATAGTTATTTTTCATGTGCATTTATGTTTTGGCATTAGGACGAGTATCAGCAATTCTGCTTTGAGGGTCAGAATGAGTCCTGTTCCTGAAAAATAATTGAAGAGCAGCAGATTAAAAATGATGCTTTCCCTGTACACATTACAGGTTTTGCTGTTGTCTTGGAGTAATTTATAAAACCTACTATTTTAGACCTAATGTTAATTAGGGTCCTTGCTTTCTTGGTCTTTCTAGCCCGCATGCCCTACCTTTACTGCAAGCCATGGTCAGTTTGGGCAGGCAAGGTGCCTGTTCCCTTCCTCCCACCAACAGCACCCTGTATGCAGCAGACAGGTCTCCTTGATTAAGAACAGGACCATGGTTGAAAAAAACCTCACCAAACCCACAAAATGAAGAAACAGAAAACCCCAGGAGATACTCCTTTCTCTTGGGAATGACCAGGACTGACTTTGAGCCCTAGCTGATCCTTGAGGAGGTGCAGGACAACAAAGTTACTGACATCCACACATTTGGTGCCTCGTAAGGGTTGTGAGCAGTTACAAGCTGGTGCTACCCCTGAAACCCTGAGCTAATCTAGCAAGTGCACCATCCTCTTCCCTGCCTCCAAAAGCAGGCCATGTTTTTATTGATGTATGGACAATCCTGACTATGTGCCCTCAGAAGAGAGTATTTCCTTCTTAGAGCTGAGCCAGCCATCACTGTGAAGGGGTGTGAGCAATAGCATGGAAGGTTCACTCCAATTGCTATATTTTATTTTTTTACTCTCCCTCTGAGAATCTTATGGAACTCTGTAATCCTCTCAAATTTAACATGACATTCCCTGAGGTAGTATCTGTGCCCCTATATGTAACTCATCTGTTATCATGTGGAATTTAGGAACAACTGCCTTTAAGGTAGTTAGATCTCATTGTGTCTTCAAGGAAATGAAATTTAATAAAAGTTTATATACCCTGTTTTCCACAGTGTAAGGTGTGAACTTACCTAGGACATCCTCTCAGCTGCTCAAGTGTGCTGGAGATGCAGGAAGGTGTGTTCTGGGGTGGAGAGGTGAGAGCTTGGCTGTTACAAGAAGAGGAAGAAAATGGCAGTAGGAAGGGGATGGATGGAGAGAACTGGAAATTCAGACTTACAGCTCTTATACCACATACTGCAAGATATACACAGAGTTCCTCCATGGCGCTCCATTCCCCTGGAAGGGAGTAGCATCTTCAGCCCAGCTGTCTGGCTCATTTTGCTGCCTTCAGCAGTCCACAGATCCAGGTGTCTGTCCACTTCATGCACAGAGGAAAAAAACCCTCATGATAACAAAAAAATCCTATGGGTTGCATAAAGCCTAATTTTCAAATTTAATTTTTTTAGGAGTTCGGAGTAAATCAAAAGGTATTATTAAGACATTCTTTAGCGGAGAAGCCTTTAGTTTGTACTTGTATGGAATATTTTGCACACATGAGCACTGAAAAAAACAAATCCAAATACGAGGCCCTTTCTCAGACAAGAGCAGCAGTAATTAGTGGTGTTGTTCTTGTAGACTGACAGTAACATACTGGCTGTTTTATTTTCTCTGTAATATGTAATGAGTATTGCATTTGGATTATAAAACAACACGATTAATGAATTGGGATGTATTGATTAAACTTCTGTACCAGTCAGTAATGATTTTGTTTCTCAAGCTTTTATGTCTTCAGAGTGGGAATAAAAAAATGGTTTAATTAGACTGTAGGGAACTATCCCCTTCAGTCAGCATCTGCTAACAGTAAAGGGCTTAAAGCAGAAAAGCCCAGACTTGTTAAAAAAGTGGGAAGTCATGAAAGATGGAAGTGTTTGTTTCTTTATCAGACTCTATGATTACTTTTATTATTTTTTATTCTGGTTTACTTTTTCTTTAGCTTTCCCTCAGTTATAGTATCATCTATTTGAACAACTTACTGTTTTTCAATGATTGGTCATTTTTTCAAGACTTGTAATTAAATTCTCAGTGTTTCATTTAAACAAAAATATTTGGAACATCTAGTGATAAAGAACTAAATAAACTAGTTCAAAACTAAAAATGTTTTAACAGTAACTTCCATGACCAGCCTTTATCTAATCCTTCTATTTCTTCCACAAGTTAAAAAGCAAACCAAAGCAGAGCTGAATCCTTTAGAAGTTAATGGGATGTCCACAGTGATATGTCCTTTCTACTACTTACTGCTGGCTTTTCCATAGAGCTGTTGACTAACGAAAGCATATTTGTACCTCACTGAGTTCGAACAGTGTTCTTTATAGAACTGAAATAATTCAATGGATTTAGCTTTGTATGCTGTGGTAATTTTGTGTCCAGCAAACAGAAAATGCCTTCTAATGTCCATGCTAATGATGTGCTTGTGGAGGGAGACTGGATTTGCCCTGTGCACGATTGTTTGTCTCTGCAGCACCTGTAATTCTAATTCAGGAAAGATTCAAAGCTTTTATTTTGGAATCTGAGTGTTTTAAAATATGTTAACTTGGAGCTGATGAAAATAACAGCAGTGAAATTTCATCTGCCATGGGAGAACTCACTCTCTGTAGAATCATGGGTCTTGTCTTTTGAATACCTTTTGTTAGCGCTGAAAGTCACTCTAACAGAGGAGGAGCTGTGAAATAGAGCATTAGACTTTGGTGTGGAAAATTCACCTACTGACAAAAATGAGTGGCAGGTTGCTTACTTTTCTCCATAGTGGAATTCAGGAATAGCTATTTAATACCCCCATTCTGCCTTTTTTTTTTTTTTTTAAATGACATTGGCTTTCTGTACTTTGAGTTCATTCTGGTCTGTGATAACACTGGAGATTTTTCTTTAAAAAAAAATTTAACACAAAAACCCCACGAGAATTCTTGAATTGGAAGTGATTTCACAAAAACCCCAATAAATTTAGAAGTTTGTGACTGAAATATGGTTTTCACTGGGTTATAAGCACATTGAGAACAATAGGTGGGAATTAAGACTCAATGCAGAGCAGAAAGGGAACAGAGGTTCAGTCAGATGTTGTTTTATGTTGTGCATTTTGGAGCCAGCTCCTGCTCCCAGGAGCTCTCACGACTGTTGCCACTGCAGCTCCAGGTACAAGGAAAGGAGAGAACCAGCAGGGCTTTAACAAAGACTAAACCAAGAAGATTAGGTCTGTTTTACTCCAGGATGATACTTGTCCATCTTCAGTTCTGGATACTGGAGGGGTGGTTAGAAAAGTGAAGAGAGGGATATGTGCTCAAGTAAGAAATTTAAGATGAAGAAATAGTGATTTTTGGTAGACTTCGTTGAACACCCTGGGACAGGGATGCAGGAATGGCAGAGTAGGTTACCTAGCAACTGCTGGAAGGTGATTAATTCTTTGGTACCTATTCTTTCTGCCTTCCCAATAAACTGAGTGTAGAAACTGAATTTCTACAGAGAAAAGATTGGGAAGGTTTCTACTATTTGCAGTGTAATATTTTATAGAGGTTGCAATTAAAATGTTAGTAAATAAAAATGAAATAGCCCTGAAATGTTATAGTTCCTATTTAAACTACTGTACCTATTTAAGGGCTTGTGAGTAGGTTGTATGTAACAGTGATTGATGCATTTATCACCAGCTATAACATTCCTGCATTTCTGAAATGTAAATTTCTGTAACAGGTAACTTGTATGTGATATGAGTAATTTACTGGCCTTCTGGAAATGTGAATCTCTTGAAGATCAGAATTTTTTTAAAATTAATTTGAAGTATAGAATACATCAGCTCCATACTGTAGATCAGACTCAGCAGGAGTCAAGGTTCTGCAGTCAAGAATGCTGCTCCAGTTAAAACCAGATAAATTAGAATACTTAAACCAGTTGAAGATATAACTGGTAATATAGTGTTATTGGGTAACAGGACTACTGTTGAGATGAAAAATCTTTTCAGATGCTGTGGTTTTAACAGGTTGCTGAGTAAGATTCTGTGAAATGTGCAGAAAGATGGAGGGTGTTTAGAAGGTCGCCGAGAATAACAAGTCAGACTCAACTAAGAGTATTCTAAACAAAAATAAAGAGAAGTTGATCTTAACTTACCCCTAATCTACTTTTCATTACCTAGTCTGTATAGCAGTCAATAACTTTGTCAGGGTGCTTGTGGATATATGGTACATTTTTAGGTATTCCAATTGCCATGTGTATTTTTCAGTTGCGTGGATCATATCTGCAGAGGCACCAGAGAGAACAGTCCAGCAATTCCTCTGTCAACAACAGGGGAAGGAATTCCATTGTCCAGTGGGTAGATAGATGTATATTCTTATATGCTGGTGTATAAAAGTGAAATAAGAGGGTGTTATACACAAATGAACATATAAATTTTATTCTGGTAGCATTCTCATATTGCTCTATATCAGCTGCAAATTTCTAGCATAGAGTTGCAGGCAGTGTGTCAATCATTAGAGCTGTTGGTTTGTGAGCCTCCATTCTTTAAAATGTTCTCATGAAAACTGAGATGCAGGAAGTTAAATAATTTCTCTTGTGTTTGTGTCTTTTGTTTTTTTTTTGCTTTCATGTTTTTATTTATATTTGTTTAACTTCTTATGGCTTCCTCTAGGTAAGCAGGGATATAATAATAGTAGGTTTTATTATGCGAAAGCAAAGATTGGCTGAAAAAATGGGATGAAAGTTCCAAAGAATAATAGAATACGATGTGCTAGTAGCTGCACAGACAACTTTAAATTGCATCAAGAGACTGTAATGTTGTTACTGCCTCTAAAGCTGAACATTGACTTTGATTTTGGTTGTCTGAACTAATATTTTGTTACAATTTCTCATATGAGAAATGTAATTGAAATTCTAACTTCTGGCATGTCAAATATTACTCATGTTTTAGGTGACAGTTTAGAAATCTCATACAAGAGTATTTTTCCTTTTTTTTTCTTTTATTTGTTATTCATGATTCTGTCTGACCTGACTGGTTCTGAACTGAAGCAGAGTTAACGTGTTCACCTGAAACCACAATTATGGTTTTCTGAGACTCTAATGAAGTCAGTCCAGTCTTTCTTCTTGGCACCAGTTCTTTCAGGTGAGATGAGAAGTTCTGAGGGAAACTGAGAGCAAAAAGAACTTTGTGTTCCTCTTGTGTTTGCCGTAGCTGATGATGACAAGGAAACGGTGGGGTTGTCATTGAGGTAATTGCTCCTCTTTTTAATTTTAATCTTGAACAGAAATATAAAGCCTTGCAATTTGTGATTTTCTTTGCACTGTAGTATTAGCAGGGAGATGTTTTCAAGAAATGTATGCCTGTGGAGGGGTGGTCACTGTAGTTCTACAGGGTTTACAGAAACTCAAAACTAGAAGACTACAGGGCTGTAGAAGTCTAACCAGATCACCTTCATTGTGCAAGCCCTACAGATGCATAAGAGAGTTGGCAATGTTTTTATCTAAAGTATGGTAAAATTGTCCAGATCTGTGGCTGTCTGTAATTCTAGTACTGGGAAAGGGACACACCTGAAAGTTGGAGCAGTTGGGTGCTGGCCATAACATGTCTACTTTCAAACCATACTTCTCAAAATACGTTAATTCCTTTGAGCAGTTTGACTGTGGAAAGAATGCTTCTTTGAAAGAGAATCATGGATCCTATCATGGTGTTCAGCTGAACTCCTTCAGGCTGCACTGAGGACTCATCCTGTGCTTTTGGGTATTCCACCTCCTACCTCACTTCAGCTCCAGTACTGAGGTCCCAGCTGGGTATATCCAACCTTTTCTAGGATTTTTCCTCTGCAACTGTGATGGGTAGTGAAGATTCATTCCATTACTAGTGTTTGACATAATAATAATAATGGCCAGTCTTCGCGAGCGAAGATTTGGGAAAGGTCATTAACCCTTCGAGCCTGCGCAGTGGATTTTTTAGGTGAGACCCAGCGTGCGCTGAACTGAGCCCACCCTTTAATCCTGAGGTTCATCTGCTGGGGCCGAGCAAAGCTTGGACAGTGGCAGTCTCAGGACGTACGTTTGTTTAGAGTGACCTTCTCTTAGATGGATTGCCTCACAGGGCTAACGAGCTCCATCTGCCCGGGGGGCTGGGAATCGAACCCGGGTCGCAGCGGTGAGAGTCCTGCACCCTAACCACTAGACCACTAGAGGCCCCAGTGTTTGACATAGACTTTTGTCATACTCTGCTTATTATTTTTCCTGACTTCAAGGAATGCATTTATTGAACTTAAAATCAGAGTTATTGTACATACTTTTTTGGAATGACTCAGTTATGTTCAGAGAATAAATGCCTATATACATCCTTTGTTTTTTCAAGACCCTTTCTTGGAAAGAACTATTAAAATTGGAGATGATCTACCCAAAAGGATCAG
Organism: Lepidothrix coronata; assembly: GCF_001604755.1. Classification (NCBI taxonomy): domain Eukaryota; kingdom Metazoa; phylum Chordata; class Aves; order Passeriformes; family Pipridae; genus Lepidothrix; species Lepidothrix coronata. The sequence continues at coordinate 2,948,311 of NW_016690266.1, read as the reverse complement.
ATGTTACAGGAGTCTCAGAAATGAATTTTACTGAATACTTCATTTAAAAGCCTGGAATTTTGAGATTAATTACTAATGTAATTAATTTGCATTTATAGTATGGATAAAAATTGTCAGACTAGACTGAAGTCTTAAAGCATTTCTCAAAGGTAAATTTGAAAGGTATCAGTGGTATCTCCATGACTGAAGACAGTCATGGAGGCAAAGTTCAGTTTTGAGGTGATGCAGACAAACTACTTGTCTCCAGGTCCATTATGCTTTCTTTTTTAAATACACTAAAAGGTAGTTTTTAAAGATATACTGATTAAGTGGAATCGGGATGTCCTTGATGTTTACCTTCTATTTTGCGGATTCAGAGAGTAATAAACAAGATATAGAAGGACAGAACAAGGCTGATATTAATTGTGCATGTTTAGGAGCAATTTAGGATGGCTGAAAACAAATACAGCTACCCAGGGACATCCTTCATTCTCTAAGTTGGAAATAGTCAGCAAAGATGTATTTACTAATCCAATCTTAAGCTGCTCTATCTTATAGTACAGACAGCAGGACTTTAAAGACAATTTTTTACTTTCAAATCCTTGCATGAAGCAGATGTGTTCCAGGATAATAAAACCTTCAAATGTGTGACTTCTGTGACTCAATCATCCTCATTCTGGTGGGTGACTGGGGGCTAATGGAGATCAAAAATAGAGAGGAAAAAGATAGTATTTTATTTCTCAGTCTATTTGCTCTGTATTGGGCTGTGTTTAGAAAATATAGGAATTGCCAATGAAAGTGAGATCAGTGGTTAGTTTTTGAGTTGTGTCTTCTTGGCTTGTGGGATATTGTGGTGCTTCCTTATGCTCCTGAAAGGCAGACAGTAAGAATTTCACACTCAGCCTGTGCCTGGCAGCTGGGTGCAATGAGAGGGCAGAACACAGTGTTACTGTGGACTCTGCTCCAACTTCATGGGTGTTTGCCCTTTAGACCCTGCACTGAAACTGTTGTAGTAGGACCTTCCTTCTGAGAACCAGAGCAGCAATCCTAAAACAATCTAGTCAGCCAGAAAAATACCCCTAAGATTTTGCCCAAAAAGGCATTTCAAATTTGAGGTCTTGTTTCTCTGTTCTGTTCTGCTGGGTTTAAACTTTTATGTCCGAATCACACACTGAAAACATACAAAGTGACATTGATTTCACAGAGCTAATCAATTTTATATATATAATGTAATAGATATAAAATGTAATATATCTAACAGCACATATATAATGAGTAAAAGGAAAATAGGCTTTGTTGGGTGGTTATTCTGAGGTAATCATAAATTTCAATGAATTTTAGTAGTAATTTTTTCAGCTCAGACTAAAATGCTCCCCTTATATTTCATTTAATCATTTAAATTTAATTAGAGACATTCTTTAGAGTTGACCAGGACAGATGTGACAGAGATACCTTTGTACATGCCTCTCTGATGGTGCTGTGCACTGCTTTTATACAGAAGCAGATCTGTACAGATTGTTTTTCTATGGTTGTGTAGAGTTGAATTGTGGGGTTTTTTCCCCTGTGACTTTTCAATATTTGTTCTAGGCTTAGTGTTTTTGCTAATATGAAATGTTGAAAATAGGATACAGTTTTCACCACAGTAATATAAAGGAAAATTTCCATCACACAGTGCAACATTAGGCTGAAGAACAGGTTCTCCTCATCTCCTTGCAGTGTTCAGTGAAATGAGAATTACTGATGATTCTGTCAACATCCTATCAAGTCACTATTGCATTTCAAAGGCACATCCCAGTGTAGAATGCTAAATTGCAATAGGACAGCAGTGAATGTTTTTCTGTGACTATTTGAAATGCTAAGCTACACGGATTTCTTTCCTTTCTGATTTTTCTCATTGTCCTTTCACAGACATTAACACAACTCAGGCTTAGGATATAACATGACATGAGGCAACAGCAATATAAAAGAGGTCTTTGAAGCTGTTTCTTTTTATCATGCTTTACCCTTAACAGGGTTTCTGTGGTCTAATTCCTTTGCAGTTCTAAAGAGAACTACATTTCAAGTTCCATAATTGCACCAGGGAATTGGAACCTTCCTTAAAAAAAATTAAAAAAATCAAGTGTTCTGTCCAAGACTGATTTTATTATCATCTAGTGTTGATACATAATATATCACAAGAAAATATTTTGAGTATTACACAAAAAGCCTGCTTATTATGAATGCCCATGAAAAGTACAACAGGCATTAATGTAGCAACTTTTGACACATACTTTTTGACCTCACTGGAATGTTTTTGAGAGGTTACATGCTAGCATAAACACCACAAGCTTTGTAAACCTAATATTTTTACTGAAGCAACAGAGCTCCACTTAGATAATTGGAGAAATGACTGAAAACCAGGCCAGCTTTTTCCAGTTTCACTGCTCTGAAGGAAACATCAGTTCCAGAACTGTTGATGCTGAAAACAGTTCAGTGCAACGACAGAATTGCCCCATTTGTGGTTCAGATGTGAAATGAGCCTACAGCTCTCTTAAAAATCAACCATGTTCAGTATATTTAAATAAAATGCTATGGTCACAGTAGAAAATTCTGAATTGCTCATGTATTCTGTAGAACTTCGTTGGGATTTTTTATCATCTTCTATGCAAATCTCTACAATTATAATTTGGCTTTTTTTCTCTTTAGAAGCATCAAGCCTTTGTATCTCCCAGGTACCCTTTGTTTGCAAGGACTGAGACTCCAAAATAGAGCATCTTATTTTCCCACTTATTTAAAGTGGGAAAAATCTATTGAGCAATATTATTCTGAGAGACAGTGGATGGCACTGTTGGTTTGCAGCTATGAATCTGCCCAGCAGGACTGGGCAAACTTAAAAAAATTAGAAACAAAACAAAACCCACCAAACCAGCCCCCCTTAAACCCCCCCAAAATTTACTTTATCCCCCTCCCCCCACAAAAAAACCTAAATCAAACTAAACTATGAGGTAGTATCTTCTTAAAATGGATGGAGTAATTGTCAGACTACATGTCAGGGTTCAGAGATTCTCAGATAGATGAAGATAACATGTAAGATTCATAAGTTAAAAAAAAAAAATTACGGAATTGGAGTTTTTTTCTGTCTGTTAGTTTTACATTGTGGTTTTGTCAAAGGAGGGGAAAAATGCCCTGCTGGCTGAGGTGTGCCTTAATGTTGGTAAATTAATTTGGCTAAAGGACTGGAAGAGCAATTCCCCCCTCACTCCAGGCAGGATTGTCAATATTTGTGGGTTTTGAGGCTTAATACAGCAGGATCACACTGTGCAGAGGAGTAAGGGAAATGTATTCAGTCATTTGGAGACTCCTTACAGATATTGTCTAGGAAATAAGTTGTAGTCATCATGTCTGGTTACAGTGAGGAGTAAGGAAGGAGTGATGTGGTCTTGAAGTTTATTAAGAAATTAGCAGCGCTGGTTTTAAAACATTGGACAAAATCACAATGAGATCGGTGTGATTAGATTAATTTCAATGTTTGGTTCTTTGTTTTTGAAAAGACCAAACACATGTATGTTTTGTCCAATTTTAGTTTATAATGTGTGGTACACATTTGGCCGGTGTACCCTGGAGAAGTCAGATATGGGCATGGTCAGTCTCGTGGTAAATGTGTGGTAATCAGTCCAAATCACATGCACAAAAAACCCCCCAGTACTGAACTAAGAACTTGGTACGTATCATCTCAATGCCTTTATGCTTGCTTGTCAAACACCAAAATTTAATTCAATTCCTGTCATGTAAATGTCATTTAAAGAGAGAGTAAAGCTGTTAAGGGGATATATCACCAAAAGATGAATAAGACTGTCATTATCACTAATCCTTTATTTCTGATGATAGTAACATCTCCAAGGAGAAAGAAAATTTATTGGTAAATTTTTACTCAATTTTAAAGTTGTGAATTCGATGTTACAACAGTTCTACAATTCACCAAATATCTAAGCCTTTGAGAATCATCTAGAGGCTTGATAGCTAAAAAACATGCAGTGCTGTATGTCTTTTATCCTTCTTTAGAAAGATGATGCCTGTTGTAGTTTGTAACAGGGAGGGTAAGACCCCATTTGCAATTATGAGACATTATTAGTTGACTAATTTACAACAAAAATAAACCCAGTGGCTGGAAAGAGAAGTACCCTTGTGAACAATAGTAAATTATTTAATTCAATCTGGCATAAATAACACTACAGCATTTCTTATAGAGAATGAAAAACGGGATATGAACTATGAAGTTATCATTTAGAAAGGTTTGATTTTTTTTGTTTGTTTGTTTTTATAATTTGTTGTTCTAAAAGGATTAACATCAAATCAGGTTTAGTATTATTGAATTTGAAATTCAACCTGTTCCTCATTTTGTCAAAGAAAAAGACCCAATGGATTTAATGAAGCAAACTGTTTACTTCTTGCCTAAATGAGCCATTTCAGTGAAGTACATGTATGGGTAGGGCAATTTTGCTCTTCTATGGGAGGAAATGAAACAATGTAATCGTGGAGGAGGACAAGAAAAGTGCAGTGGTGAAATTCAAATAAAGGAGGAAAAAAAGGTAGTGCTGAAACAGCTAGCTGAAACTAGCTTCAAAATTTAAGAACACAGAACCAATCCCTTTTTCTGCTCAAATTCCCGGAAAGGAAATTGAATCCAGCCCTCTGAAATGCTGGGGAAATAGGCTGTGCTAATAGAAAAACCTCAGCGTGGATATCAGCCAGCAGCAAAGAAGAAAAATATGAGTTTGTGCCAAAAAATAAGACTGGAGATATTGAGTAAAATCTGTTGCACTTGTCCAGCTTGGAGATCCTGATACATCTTGTTTCTAAATGCACTTTTTTTTGCCACTAATTTACAAATATTTTGTGATTGATGTTGTTTGTTATTTAGTTTATTAAAAGCATAATTTCTTCATAAACAGCTATGTTGAAGGTAGACAATATATTTTAAAAGTCTGTTTAGACTGAGAAGTGACACTATGCAACTTACTGATTCCAGATTATTAAATATGTATTATTAGGTACAGCGTTTGTATGATTGTGTAATATGGTCTGTGTGGGTAGATGTAGTGTTTCCATTACATTAGCAAAATCTTACTCCAAAGAAGGAGTCTGTTTAAAAGTCTTGTTTTTGGGCCAAACCAGCACTTGGTTAATATTGGTTAAGGAAGAAAGGTAAATACAATTGCCTTCCACTGGGATCAATGCTTCTTACTGTTGATGGCTTTTTCAATTCATTAGGCATTTCTCTTTCCTCCCCTCTTTTCTGAAGTGCTTTAAGAGCCCTGGGACAGCCTGTCCTTTACTGTACTGGTTGCCAGACAGGGAGAATGGTTCGGTGGTGTGATTTTATGCAGAACTTTTTTTATGCTTTCATAGCCCAGTATCGTTTTTACTTTTTCTTTGTTCAGACCTGTATCTCTATTATGAGAACTGGTTGGAAATTTTATAATTAGATGCTTCTTGGAATAAGTCAGTTTGTTAAAATAAATGTTATGTTGGAAGGGCCTTGCGTACTTTTATCAAGAAAGGTTTTTTGGGCCTTGGCTGGCCTTCCTGGTCAGAATGTGGGATTCACCTGTATTATCCAACAAGCTGACAGGTCAGATGGGTAGGAGATAGAAAACACAATAAATGTCTCCTACAGTATTGCCCCTGATTAGTGAAACTCTTATTATTGAAGCAATGGCCTGAGTCCTGCTTATGCACATTTGCCGTGTTCCCAGTCGCTGAAATGTCTCTTTTCTTTCTCTTCGTTCTCTCTGCTTTCCTGTGTTTATAATTTACTTGACAAGCTGCAGGAGAAACTGTAAAATAGACACATTGAATTGGGACTGCAGATCTGTGGTTGGGACTACCAGTTGGGGAGCTCTGATGACCTTTAAGATCTCATCTCTAAAAAGCATATTTCTGCTTCTGGATAATCCTTTTTATTTTTTTTTTTTTTTTAAGTTTTATGATTGTTTCAGTGCAAAACAGAATATTTTTAATGCTTTGGAAGAAAACAAATGTTGTTCATGTCTAGATGAGAAACATTAGTGGGGTTTTCAGGACCAAACGTGTTATGTTTCAAATCAGCCCTGGCCAGAGGGCTGGTCCTTGTGTTAAAATGACTCCTTGGGAACATAAAACCTGATATGTCATTTGATTACTGTTAGTGTTATTGATGCAAAACACAGGGAATGGGAAGGAATAATATCATAAAGAAAGAAAACTCCTTAGAATTGCAGAAATAAAGTCAACATACTATCTTTTGTTGAAAAGATAACAGTAAATGGCTGAGTCATTGAACATTATGTTCTAGAGAGCTTTAACACTTCTACAAGATGTATAAATGTATTTTGTTATATACAACTGAACATCAAGAGATGGCAGTAGTGCTTGCTGAATTGCAAAACAAGAATACTGGGGAGAAATCCCTAGAAATTAAAGTGAGCTGTTTTGTAAATTTGCCAAAGCAGGTAACAGTATTCTAATTTATTATAACTGTTTTGTTGACTATCTGGTATTCTAATAGAATTTATTATATTTTATTTAAAAAATTGAAAACTGCCATATATATTTATCTATAACATAATAATATTAAGATTTGGAAAAGCTTTCTAGAACAAATGTCTGATTTTGTCCATGACCAAAATTTATCATTTATGTCTCTTGAAAGGTTAAAACATCAGTCTTACTCAAAATAGCAGCTTTTAGCAGGCACTACATAAAATAGTAATCGCCATTTCCTAAGCACAAAACTATACTGCTTTATATACAGTCATTTAATTTTACTGAGTATGTCTGTGACTCAGAAATACGTACTTGAAATCGTTCTATAAAATAATGAGAAGGGCAATGCTTCTTTTGTGTGCAGAGTTTCCAGATGTGATTGTTGCGTTATAAAGTACCTTTGGTTTCCTTCAGCATGTGTCTGATTCTTAAAATTTATTTTGGAGGCTAATTACAGTTTAAATGCTTTGAAATGCCCCAAAGGAGAAAAAAAAAATCTTTTTATGAAGTTAAAGGAAGCAAATTTCAGAGGAAGTGGAATTATGTCTTATTAGTGAAATATAATTCAACAATAAATGTTGAACAGTAGCAAATAATGTGTAGCTAATGAATAACTGAGGCTATACGGGGGCCATTGCACTTATGGAAGAGAAAATACTGAAATAAAGATGTTCCAAGTGTTGTGACTAAGTGGAGAAAGTATGTCAATAATTGCTCATTATTGTAAGAATATTATATTTATCCTTAAGGCTACAACCAACCTTGTATTTTTAAAGACAAACTTAGCCACAGATTAAAAAGCTAACAATATCAAATAACAGTCTCTACAAAAAACACCTTGGCATTACTATGCAGGAGGATCAGATACTTGAGGGAACATTTTGGTAAACTTTATGCACTGGTCCAGTGCAGAGTCACCTGCAGAGGAATTTGTTCAAGCTGCCGCACAGTGGGGTCAAACCAGCCTGTGCTTGATCCTGTACATTCATAGCGATTCAAACCAGGGATATGGATCCTTGGAAACTGAACAACTTTTTATTCCTAGGGTAGGACATGGAGACAAGGGTGGGAGCTTCACTTTTGGAGGTAGGCTGCACTTGGGTTGGTTTAGGTTCATGAAAAAGCCTCACACAACTATGGCAGATCTTTCAACTGATGGGCTGAGACCTTTGCGCTGATATTTCATCCCAACATTGAAGCTAGTTGTTTTTGCAGTTGTGCTGATTCCACTACTGAGAGACCATACTTTATTGTGGCAAGTTCAAAGGTTAGAAAGGGCTTTCAGAGAAAATAGTAGCCAGAACACAAAATATCACTCACCTTTTGGCAGGCTGCAGAGCAGAGGCTTCCCGAATCGGAGGAAGTTGCACTAAGACTATTATGTTAATCACCTTTAAATTTGTGTAATCAGTTTTTAAATCCGTCTTCATTGTTGGCTGAGGCAATCAATCCAATAATTTATTTACATGTGTGTATAAAAGATTTTCCTTTTGTTCTAAACCTGCTACCTGAAAAATTCATTTGATGTCCACTCCATTACTTCATGTTTAAAGAGAAGTAGTGACTAATCATTTCCTATTTCACCCTTTTTCATTTGGCATTTTTTCTCAGCTGAGGAGTCTGACTCAATTTAAACTGTCCTTGTATTGAAGTCTTTGTATATCTCTGATGATCCTTTTATTTGGTGTTCCTGAGATGGAACAATCAGAACTACATGTGCTGTTAAGGGTGCAGGAACAACATGAATTTATGTAGTGGAATAACGATACTATTTTTTGTTCTTTTCTTTATTCTTTTGCTAAGAATTCCTGGCATTCTGGTTGTCACTTTACTGCCTTCTGAATAATGTGCTGATGTTTCAGGAAACGATCCATGAGACACTCTTCTTAAGTAGTATGAGCTGAACACTGTGTGGGTGTAGTATGGTTACTTTTTTCCCCATTTACAATGTTTTGTATTTGTCAACATTAAATTTCATTTGGTATTTTATCACCAAGTTTCTCCATATTATGAAATCCTCTTGCAATTTCTTGTAGTCTATTTTAGGTTTTATTACTCTGAATAATTTTGTATCATCATCAGATATTATCACCTCCCTATTCATGTTCTTTTCAAAGCACTTACATGTCTCTCAAATAGCACAGGTTCCTCTACAAAGCTGTGAATGTGACCTCCATGCTTTGAAATATCTTTTACTCCTGCTGTTGCCTTACAGATCTCTTGTTTATCCCTTTCAGCTTTTGGGGGGATAAATGAAGTAGGAAAAAGGTTTTTAAAGTCACAGCTTTTAAAGTAGTTTGTTTACTCTCTCTGTTGGGTTTCAGTACACAACAGTCTTTTGGTTATTCATAATTTTCTTTTGGTGAGTTTTGACACTGTCATGCATGACAGTGCACTGTCATGCACTGTCATGCACTTTCTCTTCTTGAAATAAAACTTTTTTTTTAGTAGGTTGGGTTTTTTCTTCTTTTTTTTTTCATTTCAGTGATGTTGAATTTAAGTAACGTATAAGAATACAATATTAGAGTGGTCACATTGTGAGAACATGTCTTGCACAATGTGTAAATCGAAAACTCTTGGGATTTTGTGACTAGTTGCTCCAAAAGGATCATTCATGTTTAATGTTCTTTTCTGTGCTCTTACTTAACATTTCACTCTCATTGCATTAGTTGGTTTTATTTCACTTGTACAATCCTTTTTTTTCTTTATGCAGGTAATGAAAATCCATGGGAGTGTAATAAACTCATTACACTGAATTTATTCCATTTGACTGTAGGCTTTCCTTCACAATAAGGCATTTCTCTGACATCTAATTCCATCATTCCTACCAAGTTAGTTTTGAAATATCAGTGTGTCAGTCGTTTTCAAAGAAAACAATTTTGAAATATTTTCTTCATTAGATTAAAATGTATTGGCTGAAAGTATTACTAATTTCATGGTGTGAAGACATGACACCACGTCAGCATTGTATCTCTTCATAACTGGGCATTTGGGGAGATATATTTGGTGACTGGAAGCTGTTATATCTGTCCATTCTGGGCTTCTCTCTGTCAGGGGTTTATTGACTTATCAGGGGAACTGGCAAAATTTTTTTTTTTTATTACTTTATAACACTGATAATTTTGGTTTTTTGGGGGGTTTTATTTTTGCTTAGGAGAAAATATTGATGCAAAGTCCAATCTTGCTATTAACCACAAAACTGAAGGATTTTTTTTTTTTCCCTAGCCTTTTTTCTTTCTGACATTTCTCCTTACAGTAGGTGTAGCTGTAAGAGTTTGGAGAATGGCAGATGATGTGTGGTGGCCATGCTTGACAATACAGAGGGACAAGATCCAGTTGGCAAAGTGGATTTACTCCACTAAGGAGTAGAATAAAATCCTTTCATGCCCCATATATAAAACCATAACTTGCTGTGAGAAGCAGGATCAGAGCTTTTAGGACAGAATTTCCTACCTATTTTGTGGTATGGCTTGCTCAGGTTTGGGGGGTTTTGGCTGCTCACTAGAAGCAGACTTTGACAACAGCCACCAAGTTCCACTAATGACAAGTTTAGTGCTATAAGGGGACATCTGGTGATGAAAATCTTTCGCCTTTGTAGATTGTTAAAGTGCATGACAACGTTATCAATCTGTCAATGGGTAAGAAAAAAAATTTAATGCCTTTTTGTAGAAGTTGATAGTTAGATTCCTTGGAATGAAAAGTTGCTAGTTCCTAAATAAAAAAAAAAAAAAGTAATTGTTACTTGAATCTTACGGTAATGTCAGATATTGTCTTGTCTGTGATTTTCTTTTAGGGAACACTTGAAAAAATCATGGCAAAATATTATACGGAAGTCTGGTTTCCTGGAATCTTTTCAATTTTAGTCTAATTTTTGATTGTGACAAGATTTGGGTCTGTTTAAGCATTGCATTGCTCAATAATCTTCTCGGGGCAATGACAGATAATGTTAGACAGTCCTACTAGGAGTATTATTGGTCATGTTCTCCTACCAGTAAATGTATTCTTGATTTTATCTGATTTCTTTGTTGTAACAATTGTTAATTTGGAAAGCTGCAACAGAGTTCTCAATAGCAAGTCTATTTTCTATACAATCAGTAATTAAAATCGATCTGATTAACATTCATTTTATGTTCAGGTTTTACAATAGAAATAATGGGCTGTATTTAATATCCTTTTTAGATATTAGCCGTTGAGATGTTAGTTGAAGTAATCTAAATATTAAAAGCTTTAAATTGATTCTTTGAACAATATAAAGCAAAAATCTGGCATCTAGAAAGAGTAATTTCTTTGGGGTAGGTATACTTAGCTTCATCTGTCTCAAACCTCTTGAAAATATTAATTAGCACCAAATAAGGAACAGTGAAAAATGTCTGCAGTCTTCCTTGGAGACTAAGATTTGGGACAAATAATTTTGCACGTGAAGTGAATATGCAAGTGTAAAGAGATTTAAATATCTGATTTTAATAGGTTTCATCCCACTGGGGTAGACACTTTTGATTATCTATGACCTGTACCAATTATTGTGATCCTCCCTGTAGGCAAGTCATAATTTTAATAACTAATCAAACTAAGCCAGAAGGTTCTGTAAAATGCCAAATATGTACTTGCACTCTTGCTAGTTACAGAGCTCATATTTGCTACCTGACCTTATTTCAGTTTCTTAAACCACCTATTCTGAATCCATTGAAATATTTACCCTTTAATGTAGAAATTCTTGGAAATCAAAATAAAATTTGATAAAAAGTAGTTATTTCTTTTCTTTTGGTTTCACACCAAGGATAGTCACCAAATAGCATTAAACTCTCAGTTTAAATGAATCATCTTGATCAGCTTGATGGATGCTGAGGCATGAAGTGTGTCAGTAGTGCAATGGTACCAACTAAATCAAATTCTAAAGTAGTAAATCCATTAAAATTTGTATCCAAATGACAATGCTGACCTCATCTTGCTTTTTAGGTCAGTACCACATTTTGTCTTTTACTGTATGTACTCAGAGGGCTTTCTTCTGCAAAGCAGACTTTAGGAAGCTTCTTAGAATGAGAACTGAAAATAGTGCTCTGCCAAGGTACGAGTCAGGACTGCTCTTCTAAAAATACATTGGCTGAGCTGAAAGAGGAAATTCAGCATTTATTCATCTCAGTGCTAAATTCAGGAAAAGTTACTGGGAAGCTTTAGGCAATCTATGTCTCTGTTCAATCCCTGCAGCCCTGTGTAGTATGAATTGGAGGAGATTTTAACATCATCCTGTAAGAGTGTGTTGAACTTGTGTTGAGCTTATGGTGGTATAGACAAGGGTAAATTGAAGGAAACAAAGGTGTAGTAAGCAATTTTAGCTATGCACACAGTGTTGCATATGAGTCTTAGAGTCCATTTCTTGATGCAAAATGTTTTTAGGAAGTCCCTGTTGAAATTCTGTTCACACTTGTTTATAGAATAAATGCTTGTCAAAGTTCTTCAGAGAAGTTAGTAATTATATGTAGTGAAAACTAGCATATAAAGGAAAGGAAATATTGCCCTCTTATTCTCCGAAGCATCGTACATATGTAAGAATCCCTAAAATATATGTGTTTGTAAGCATGTGTAAATGTAAGGATGAAGAATAAAATTCTGGACCAAGAGAAATAACAGAAAAAAAGAGAGTTGAAGGGAAAGATGCTGAAATCAAGGACCTGAACAATGGTTAACATTCACGTGTCTCATATGTCCACAAATATCAATTGTGTACATTTCAGATGCTCTCTGAGCTCCAGACTCAGTGGGTGAGCTTAATGTGAAGATGTGCAACTGCTCACCATATTAAGCTATACCTGACAATGTGTTTGACACATTAATTGTGTCATTTTATCTATGGAACAGAAAAATCAGAAAGACCAATTACTTGATTTTGTTGCTCGAGATACTTCTGATGTTTTTCCATTTCCTATATCTTTCTTTACTTTTGTATCTCCCATGTACAAGTTCATAGCTCATACCTGGTTACCAGTGCTCTTTTCTCCAGCATGGCTGTACAACACAAAATGTGGAGTTTTTAAATTACTTTTAATTCCAGTCCTAGTGTTTGGCTGTGTTAGTTACCATCACATTCATATTCTTTGTCCAGAAATGAAAGAGGAATTGGTTCTCTTTGGACTGCCAGAATTTCTGCAACAGCCCTAGGGAGGAGAATTTCAAAACCTGAGAGCTTGTTTGCATGTGTATTTGTCTGTGTCCCTTTCCTGTACAGGCTGCATGGTGTGATGGAAGGAGGAAGGAGCTCCTTTTTTCTGTGTGATTTCTGGACAGTTGTATATTAGGTTTGACTGGAAGCTTTAGTAAGTCGAGTGTTGGAGAGTTGATGCTAAATCTCTCATTTTTTGCACATTGTGCCTTTTGGTGTGTAAGACTGAACAATCCATTGTAGTAATCAGTATATTTATAGCAGTCTTTTCCCAAGTATATGTTCTCTGTGTTTGCAGTTATTCTGTATCTTTAATCTCTTTATCTTGACTAGATTACCAGATTTTTTTTGCATAAATTACATCACCTTTTTTCTGTTTCTCTGTTGCTGTCTCTTTTCAGGCTTCTCAGCCCTTTCTGTAGATGCCACTCCCATTTGTGTCTTCCTCTCAGCTCTCTTCTACTTCCATCCCAGGAGCCTGTTGTATGTTCACTGTGCTGCTTCAGTGTGTGCTTATGGCTGTCACTGCTAATGCTTCACGTCTACCTCTTAACTGTTTTGGTCTTTTCTACCTGTTCTTTTCAAACTACAGCTAGTCATTTCCCATTCTGCATGCTGTTCTATTCTAATCTACTATGGATGACTACAGCAGCACTAGACTGTGTCCTGTTGTGATACACTTTGTATCAAAACTCATGGTTCCTGCACTCAGAGAATGCAAGCATTGAAATAAGTTTTAGCTCCATAAAAATAAAAAGTAAGCCCATAAAATTTTTCAGGTTTCAATTTTACTTTCAGGCATGCACCCATCCATAAAAATGTAACACTGCTATCTCAAACCAATTAGAGGTGTTTAGGAGTGTAACATTTTTAAATGTTAGTATCTCAGGCAGTAAAGTTGTACTAGCTGCTTTCTGTAACTCTATTTTAGAGTTCAAAAAATTCTGTACTGACTTTCAAGGCTGATATGGTCTGAAAAGTTGGGGAGGGACCACTGAGATTTTGGTTCTCCTCCCTGTCACAAGGCTGCTCAACATTTCAAAATGAAATGTATGTCCTTTTCTGTCAAATGCTTGTCCTCTGCTTGTTTTGGGGCCCATTAATAACTGCTAGTTATTAAGAGTTGCTACTGAGGAACCGTAAGGAATACTAGTGATGGAGTGAATAATGTAACTTTAATTTTGACTTTACAGGACTCAGGATGTGAGGATCCTTACATTTAGACTCAACCTTTATCTTCCAACAGAAAATCCCCTCAAAATGGCTCGAAACTTGTTTGTTTTTCTTTCTTTTTTTTTCTGTTCAAATAACATTACTATATTTACATAGGTTCCATGAATATCTAGATGTGTTTATCCAAGTGAATGGCACCATTGATAAAATCCAGCACAAGTCCCAGTAAAACCAGTGAAAGAAAGCTTAATAGTGATGTTTTCAGAATACCAACAACACTACTGATGCAATCCTGGCTTGCTACTGATCAGCTTGGACTACAGGCAGTGGAGCTCTAACCTTCTGTCCTTTTATATGTACTTCTATAAATTCTGTATCAATTACTACATCTTATATTTGAAAATATTTCACAGGTGGTGTCTTATAAACTATTGTCCTGAAATCCAGGGAGATTATACCTACTGTATTTTTTTTTACCAAACAAGTCAATTATCCTTCAAAGAAGATATCAAGTTTATGTGGCAAATCTACTTTGGCTTTTATCTCATTTTCTGTTTATTTTCTTGTTTTCTGTTGCACACTGTTAAAATGTTTTCTAAATTCTGTGTATTAACAAAGTCAGACTCACGGGTGTGCAGCTGGATGGCCATCCTGTCCTCTTTTGCAAACTGAGATACTTATTCCCTGTGCAAGCCTGCTCTACCTTCGGCTGCCTTGGTCAGATCACTTCAGGGTCGAACTGCTCCAAGGCCCTAAGTCAGATTTTCTAGGCTTTTTGCTGCCATGCCTCCAGACAGAATTGTGTGTCAGTAAAACAAAGCATTTCAGTTGCTGAGAAATAGTGTGTTTTGGGTTTTTTTTATCCTCCCATAGGATTAAAAATGTTTATTCCTTAAGGCAGAATAGAACACAATACTTAAGAGTTCTCCCTCCCCTACCTCCTTGAAGGTGTTCTTGATTAATAGAAAATGCAAAGGATACCTGACTGAGGTGTGATTTTTTTCTAACTTGAAGGCTACACGGTGGGTGTCACATGTAAAATAAGTCCAGAATTTGATTTATTGTGGCACAGTGATGCTTTTGCACAGGCGTGCTTTGAACAAAGGAAGTGTGTATCTTTTCTTTTCTGAGACTCAGACTCTGACTGAATTTCCCATCTCGCTCATAATGGAAATAAACATTCCCTAATCAGAAAGCTTTGTCTGTACCAGCACATGCTTTTGGGCTGCTGCTATTCCATTTGCTTTGTGGTGTGTCAGCCAAGGCAATACCTACAAAAATTACTTCACCTCTCCGTAGATAATTTATAAATCTAAATGCACATCGAGGTTTTACTAGTAGGATTACTGGGTTATTGAAATCATCTGGCAAAGCTTGAAGTCTTCAGTGCTTCCTGGATCACAATCTCAGAATCTGGTCCATTGATTGGCGTATTTAGTCAACCATCAAAGAAATCTGAAAAATAGTATTCAGTAGAGGGTTAAATTGTCATCATATTTGCTTACATTACTGTACATTAGTTTTTATCTTGCATAATTTTAAATTAATTATATTTGTATTTCAATTAACAATCTTAATTTTACATAAATATTGTGTAGCATTTCTTAACTCATTTTTGTTTGAACTTAAAGCATTCATTTGGGAACATGTCTATTTCAATGCAGAATATGCATAGATAAGCAAGTTTTTGAAGAACAAATAATATGCCATTAAAGTGCATTAAGCAAGATATAAAAATATATTAAAAAACTAGAAAAACCTTGGTGTGAGATAAAACATAATAGATGGTAAATATTTGGTAAAATGGAAGAAAGACAAAGGTGGAAGAATATATATAAGAGGTATATAATAGATTTTACTAGACCAAGGTAATTGTAAAAGCCTTGATGTCGCTGAGAATCAAGCTGACATTTTGAAAGGTTTGCACAATGACTTTATTGCTTAGTTCATATTATCATGATACTTTTTGTATTTCTTTTTTACTGTTAGAAGCTAAGAAGCATT
The DNA here is from genome assembly GCF_001604755.1 of Lepidothrix coronata. NCBI lineage: Eukaryota > Metazoa > Chordata > Aves > Passeriformes > Pipridae > Lepidothrix > Lepidothrix coronata. The sequence continues at coordinate 2,932,494 of NW_016690266.1, read as the reverse complement.
GTCTGATCATCTCCATAGTGTTTAGGGCGATCCCACTTTGGAGAAGATTTATATTGGAAAGAGAGAACTGGACCTGTTAAAACTGAATTAGAGACTAAGCTAAGAATTAAGCAGTATGGATGATTAGATATCCAGGGGTTTAAGTTTGTTGACAGAAACCTTTTTTCATTTATCAGCGTAGATGTAGGTTATGGCATCACTTGAGTATTGAGTAAATAGTAAACATATTTCATTCAGTAATCACAGTCATGTTTTCATACTCTGGATTTGGAGGCTACTAAGCTGGTCATGCTCTGGGGTTGCAGTCTGCTTAATATTTATGACAAGGGCTTAGTTTGTAGCTTAATTGTGTCTGGTAATGAATCTTCTCTTCGAGTGTGTGTGAATACAACACAGGAGACAGTAGAAGTAGCCCACCATGCTGCTGACACAGACGAGTGTTTGTGTCTGCAGAGCTCCAGTCTTGTTTTGGAGCTCTTCTGTCAATAATTTTATCCTTTCAAGGACACCTGATCAGATGCCTTAAGTTGTTCAATACACTGAATCAGAGACTGGCCAGAAATCTACAGAATGTTCTGTGCAGAGCTTATGAAATCCGGTTATTTTTTCCCTAAATTTCTCAAGGTGAAGTGTAGGTCAATACTGGCCTGACCATGTTTAAAAGTGCCCTGAATATCCCAACTAATGCCACAGAGTGCATCATTGATTTGAGATGGCACTTCAGGAAAAAACAGCTATCTTCTCAGGAACCAAGAGCAAAATATCACCCCTCAGGTTGCTGTACTTGCCATTACCAACCAAGGGTGCTTTGGGCTGATGATAGATTGCAATATGGTCTTCTAGTCAAGAATGTACTTGTATACCAACAGAGATAATCCTACAGTAAATAAAGATTGTGTATCTCAAGCAAATAGTAGCTTCGCGTAAGAATAAGTTGACCCCCTGTGTAATTACCCAAACACCTCAATGCAGTTAGGACTGTGTTATGTGTGATCTGACATTGGAATAATCAATACTGAATACTACACCTGACAAAAAAGGTAAATTCCAGAGCTTTTGTATGTAGTGATCATTATTGCCCTTCTGTGAAAACAGAGCATTTTTTAAATGGAATTTTTTTTAAGAGAAGAAGGTAAGGGAACAGAAATCTTTCAGCACATATTAGCAAGAAACAGTGAAGTTCTCTCATCATAACTAATTTTTAACTAAAATATGGTAATTACTGATTTCCAAAGGCTCTATATTATTCCTTGTAAATGAGGATTTGGGTTTTTCCCCTCATGAAATATGTTGTTCTAATACTTTTATTGTGAATTGTAACACTAACCACTGGGGAGAGGATGCATATGTATAAATAACATATTTTCCATATCAAAACTGTTTGCAATAATCATTGTAGCACCTGCATACTTGAATTTTTGTTCTAAAATTGAGTCTGCAAAGCTGCATTTGCTGCTTAACTGAAGGAAAGAATCATTTTCTCAGGATTACTAAGGCTGTGAGAGACAAAGGCCTACCATTTATGCAGGTTGTTTTCTTGAATGCTATTTAAAATTATTTTTTCTGAGTTGACCTGCCTCATTAAGCCTTTTTGCAGTGAAAACATAATTGTGAATGAGACTTTATTTAACTTAAAATTATTTGTATTCTGACATTGGTGTTACTACAGTTCTTGAAATCTCTGACTGGTTTTTGCCTTCCATTTCCTTCCAAGCTCTTAAATATGTATGTCACTTAATCATGTTGTTTGCAGATTTTAAGATGACTGTGAGTGCTGCTTTGGCCTTTTCAACTTTGTCACTGTGAATCTTACCATGGAAAAATACAGATTTTTATTTCTGCTACTTAAGGGAGGAGGGTGTGTTCAAAACCAAAGAATTCACTTGGAAGATTATAATTTTTATAGGTTGAATATACCATGTAGTATGTTCCTATGTCTGTGTGAACGCTGCACAAGAGGACATAATGCAAAATCCTCAATCTAATTTTGTAACTGAGACTTGTATAACCATATTCACTTCTGAATGTCTGCATGTGTGTATTTGGGCTAAAGATTATATATTTATTTAGCTCCGAATTATTTGGGAATGAAACAAATGCCCAAACTGTTAACTTTTGTTGCCCTCAATTCAGTAATTCATCATATTAGGCAAGAAACATTATTAAGCGAATTATTCAGCAGTCAATATTTCTACATGAGAAATGAAAAAGAGTAGTCCAGTGTATCAGACCAAGAAACAGCTTAGTTGTTGTGACCCCAAATCAGCCAATTCCACCACTTCATCAGCAGTGTGAATTTAGGAATCTTGTAACTCTCAGAACAGTATATTCTCCACGGGACAACCCACAGAATTGTTGTCACCAGAGGATGAGTGAGGACTTCTAAACTCTTTCAGAGGTCTATGTCTCTATGTCTCATGTATAGAAAGGAGTCCGTAACTTGGGTACCTTAATCAAAAGCCTGAAGTTGAGTGGGCCTCTGTTTCTGGCTTAAATCATTATCCATATTATTTTCTTTTTTTTAATGTGTCTTTTTAAATTAATAAATCTGATGAATAGAAGTACTGAGCTTATAAATATTCTGGAGCTGTTTATTTCCAGGGTAAGAAAAATAATTTCCAGCAGTTTTCTGCATTCCTGTCTTATTATACGGCCTTGACATTGATGAGTAGCATTTGTTCCCAGTGACAAGCTAACTCTATGGAGGCCAGCAGTCTGTTCTGGAAGCAAAATGGATAGTAAGTGTGCCTTAAATTGCTTAAAAGACAGATACCTGCCACTGTATGGTAAATGCAATTTGAAATTACATTGTGGATTGCACATACACATTTTCATTTTGAACTTAGTAATGGACAAAGCCCCAGTGCCTCCAAACACTTCTTGTGTCACCTGTTACAGTAAATGTAACTAGATTCTGCTCTAGTCGAATGCCATAAATCTGAAATAATTGTCCTCGGTTTGATGGAGTCGCACCTCAATAACTGCAATGCAGTTTTGCTGTAAAGTTATTGTTGCCCTCTGCTTCAATGACCATTCTTTTTTTTCAGTTACTCTGTCATCTAGAAAAGTTGACTCCATAAATAATGCTTTACCACTGTTGTTGACTATATGGAAGATGTTTGTCTTTGTGGTAATGGGTGGTCATATAGAATTATGTTCAATCAAAAAACAAATCCTCTAGTTGGGATATTCAGGTCTAAATAAGTTTTTTTCTTCTCCCCTGACTTGCTGTGTAATTCAACTCTTACTAAGAAATTTATTCTTTCTAAATTTTAATTAATAAAGGTGCACTATTATATTAAAGGCAAATTCTAACTTTGATTTCTCACTAATCCTGCTCTGTGAGTCAAGGTCTAGGTATCTGATGACTATCCTGGGCAATCAGATAATAGGTCACTAATTTATCTCTCTTTTCCCCAAGGCACGTAATGAGAAAGAGAGTGAACTACTTAGTATTCCAGTATGCGCGGGGCAATTTAGGCTGAATGGGACAAAATCCATTTGTACATTTTGGAACTTATTGGACTGGAGAGTCCCCCAAGGGAGTTGCTGCATAAGGAACTTGGTTACTTTGTTGACAGTTAGAACTGATGCTCTGCCTTTCAGTTCGTGGGTAGTTTTGTAGGTGTGCTTGATAAGTGCAAAACACAGCCCTTTGTTGTTAATGACAGTATTTCACATGCTCAGTTTGGTTTATAACACCTTGTATATCAAGAGTAGGACCATATGAGGCAGGAGGGAACCTGTGAATTACCACATGCTGTTATATTGAGTCCATATAAGTAAGCTTGCTACAGAACAAGCAAGCTTGTAATTTAAGTACAGATATGTAATTTATTTGAGTGATGTATAAGTATCACATCTATATAAAAATGTATTAACATTGCCTTTGGTGGTTGAAAAGTTATGGCTCCAGTAATCTCCCACAGTTGAGAAAGGGCTACCAGGAATGTTTCTAAGTAAGGTGTTCATTTAGCTAATGATTTGATGAAAACTGTGAACGGAAAAGTGCGAAGACATAGGAACTTTCAAAGATCAAAGATGTGCTTTGAAATAAAGAATGGGTTTTGGATGCAGGCAGAAGACATACCTGCCTTACTGGAATGGTTTATAATAGTGGAAATAGTTGTTAAAAGTGCACCTTTTTTCAGTAAGACTTTGCACTTCTGCATTCAATATGAAATATAGAAAGTAAGGATCAGTAGTGTCACAAATGGTCCAGAGTGTACTTATGTAGTCAAGGCATTCAGTGGTACCTGTGTACCTCTCCATAGTGTAAATCCATGTTTAAACTGGTTGAAAAATGTTCATTTTCTATAGTCTAAAAACCTCACATATTTTTTACTGCAGAAGCCTGTAGAAAGTATGCATTCTCAGGAACATTTCCTAAAAATATTCCTCTAGTTCTGTCTAGGATTGTATAGGGACTCTGTGCAAATTCCTCCCAGTAAAATTTGCTTTTCAGCCTCTCTGTTGTAGTTAGGGGCATTATCCTCCAAACCTTAATCAGTATTTCATTGCAGTACTACATTTTACTGCTGCATGAAAGAATACAATTTTTTCTTATTCCTTAGTCCCACATGATGACTGCTTTCAGCAGTAATCCATAGTTAAAATATGAAATTAAAATATATAATCACGAAGCGAAGTTTTTATAGCCTTTCAAATATACCGAATTGTCCAGGTAAGAGAAGCATTTTTGCCCAAATGCTTGCTAAGTATGATATAATTTTCATTAGGAAATGTCACTTGCCAGTTCATTTTGCTTAGAAAAATTCAGAAGAATTAGAAAGGCAGTAAGGATTCCTGAGCTGTTAAACTTTCATAAAAAGATCATCTGTATGTGCAATGAATGTAAACAATTAATTACTGGAAATAAGGAATACCTTTGTTCTGTTAGCTTAGATGATAATAACTTATGAAACAAATATGAACACTTATGATAGACTGTTTGATTTCTGTTATATTCAGGTATTGTTCATCAGTCACTTCTAACATGTAGATGGAGCCTTATCCCCGGGGATTTCTGTGACAGAGAAAGATGTCTGGCAGTAGCTCATTGTTTTGCTCATCAGGTCTGTTACTGCTTTCAAATCCACTTGCAAAAATTCTGTCAGGAGGGCCCATCCCCATAATAAAAATTGACTTGATAAAAATTACTATTTTTAGCTTTGTTCTGTATTGCAAGACAGGATTTAAAATTTACGAGCTGACTAAGTGAAATAGCATTATATTGCTCTGCTTGTGATGTCACCTGTACCTCAGTGTATAAATGAGCATGTGACATAAATGAAAAATGCTAAACTTGCTTCAGTTTGATCCCACAAGGGTAACAAAATCTCTCTTGCTTTGGCAAAATGTAACAGCAACACTAATCCTTAATGTCTTCTTTTGATTGCTGCTTCTCAGGGTTACATATGGGAAATAAGTATCATGAAGGAGTTAACCCTGTCTCTTTCACTGGTCTCATGAAATACTTAAAACTCCTAAAATTAATTATTCATCAGATTCTAGTGTTTTTGGATTTAAATACAGATTATTTATTTACTACTTCAGTAGGCATTGGGTATCAAGGGCAGTAGATCCCCAAGGAAGCTTGCTCAGAGTTGCAGCACTGAGCTCTCAGGTGTCTTTGATCTGAGGAGCCAACAGTTTCAGTAAAATAGTCAGGAAGAGTTAGCTTAAGAATGAGACTTGCAAAGGTCTGGATGCCTGATAGGGAACGAGCAAACAACTCATTATTAACTAATCAACACAACTAAATACATCTGCTTTTGTAATATGAACATTTATCTTCACTGGACGTATTTAATTACTTTCTGCTTGAGCCCACTTTTCAATTCCTTTGCATGTACAAGAACTTGGAGAAATATTGCCCTAAGCAGGACCAGGTGAAATATCTGCAGTCATGATCAAATTTTGAAAAAAATCCCATTCTGCACCGCCTCAAACAGTACAGAGGTGGATCTGTTATTGTTCTCAGTACCACAGGGTACTGAAGTTATAATAGCAATGTGTTTATTCATATTTGTGGGAAATGAGCGAACTTTTCATCCTCATAATAGTAGTAGAGATCTTTGGACATTCCTTTTCTGCCAGAGTAATTTTGCACAATTATAATTGTAATCAGTACAGTTACTCCTTTACAATTTTGAAAAAACCCAAACATTAGGAAAAATAGAAATAGAAGTGATTTACAACTTAAAATATATATGATGTTTTTTGGGTAAAGTGATTTTCTGGTGTGTAGTATAATTTTTCGTTTTTGATCTTGGTTTTTTTTTTTTATGAGTTGGGTTTATGTTGTATTTCTGGGACGTTTCTTATTTAGTTGTTTTTTTTTTATCTCTTGTTTATGGGTTTTCTTCTTTCTTTTATTGTATTTCAGAGTTGATCTTGAATTTTTTTTTTAATTGGTTGGGTTTGTTTTGAGTTTCTTAGTCGTTTCTCTGAGGATTTTGTATTTTTAGTTTTTACTTTAGTATTTCTTTTGTTCCCTTCCTTTAATTCCTGGTTGTATTTCGGCTTTTTGTCTTTTCTGGTTGAGTGTTGTCTCAGTAGTGTGCTTTCCTACATGAGTGGTTTTTCTTTGTTGTTTTTGCTGTGGTATTTCTTTTGTCTTGGGACTTTATTTTTTGTTGTTATTTTGGTTTTTTTGGATTTCATGTCTTCTTCTGTCCCTTTCGTTTGCTTTCCTGTGTGACTTTTTTTTCTTGGTTGAGTGTTGTGGGGATGCATCTCTCTCTTTTTTCTTGGTTTTTGCTTTTTTTTTTTTTTTTTTTGTATTATATGTTTTCATACTTGTTTTTTGTTTGTTTGGGTTTGTATCCTTTGATTCTTGTCTGGGCCCTGTGGCAATTTTTCTCCCTTCTTTTTTTAGGAGGTTATCGTCTTTTTTTTTTTATGACTCTTTTTTAGTTACACTATAGTTGTTTTTGGTTATTGGGTCAAATCCTGTGGCTCTTTTTTGGGTGGCATTATTCTTTTTTTATTTTCTTTCTTTGGATGGTCATCACGTTCTGTTTTGTATTTCTCCTTTTGATCTTTCATATTCCCTTTTTTGATCGCTTGTGCATGATATGTTGCTAACTTTTCCCTTGGAGTATTTTTTTTTCTTTCTCTTTCACTGGATGGCTGTAAGGTTCGTTTTTGAGTTTATCTTTTGCTTACTTTAGATTTTCTTTTGGTCCGGATTGTTTTTTCTTATTTCCCCTGTTTTTCTGTAGACAATTTTTCTTTCTTTTTGTTTCACTGAAATTCTGTTTGGTTGGTTTTGAATGTTACATTACCCTTGGCTTACTTATTTTTGAAGTCTTCTTTTATTTTTCCTTTCTCCGGTGGTGCTGTGGTAAGACTTCTTAGGTCTGTTTGAGTTCAAGAATTTATCTTTGTTTTTGCTTGCATGTTGTGCTCCTTATGGCTGACTTGTATTTGATATATTTTGTTGTTTCATATTTTCAGGTAGTTAGTGTGTTAAGATTCTTCATGGTTGCTGTATTTTTTTTTTCTGTGCTGCTTGTTGCTTGCTAACTGTGGCTCTTAGTTTTGGTTTGCTGTTTTTCGCTTTTTTTGATGTTTGAATTGAGATTGTTTTCTCCTTCAGATGGTACTTACTGCTTTTGTTTTTTTTTGCTGTGCTGCCTATTTATAGTTGATTTTGTTTCGGTCTTTGTGTTTTTTTTTTTGCCTTAGTTCTGATGTTTTTTTTTTCAGTGCTTTTTCAGTTTGGTGGGTGTTGGTTCTGTTGTTTTTGTTTCACACGCTTCCCTTTTATTGTTTTTTTTTTTTCAATTTTTGTTTGTTTGTTCCAACCTCACTATTTGTCAGTTTTCTTTTGGTGTTCTTACCTTTTTGTCGTTGTTGTTTTGGGTGTCGTTGTTAGGAGCTTTTTGGTTATGGTTTTTTATTTTCTTCGGTTGTTGTTTTTATCCAACATTATATTTTTTTTTATGTCTAAGATTGTTATTATTTGTTTTTTTTTCTCGTCCTTGTGGGCGTTTTCCCGAGGTGTTTTCTTTAAGTGTCTGTACTCTATGTTTGGCTTCTCTAATGCGCCGACATTTAATTTTCTTTTATGTGTGAGGCGCTTATGGTTTGTTTTCTTTTCTCCTCTGTGCTTGTTGTTAGCGTGGGTCTTGAGATTGGGTTTGTAGTGTTCGTTTATCCCTTCTTTCCTGCACTGTCAGGTCCGCCTGGTTCCCTTGAGTTGTTATGTTCTGAGGTTTGTTTTTCTCTTTTTTTTTTCTTGCCCGCTTGATGTGTTTTTGGTTTTTTTTTCTGTTGTGTTACTCATGGGTTGTTGCTGTTTCAGGGCCCACTGTGTTCCTGCAGTTGTTATGTTCTGACCTGTGTATTTACCTGTGTATTAACAAACACACTAAATGTGGTTTTGTTTTTTTTTCCCCTGTGGAAATCATGGGAGGTGGCTGGTAAAAGGAAAAAAGTCTTCATGCAGATCTCTTGATTCAGAGTTAGTATGTGAGATGCAAACTTGGGGTTCACTCCCAATTTCCAAAGCTTACTCTTGTCTAAATTTTTTTTGACCATTGTAGTGACATGATTCATAGTATGATTCTAGACCTGAAGTTTCAAAGTATGTAAAAAAGAATTTAATAAACAGGCTTTTCATTCTGGATTTGGATTTAAAAAGAGTTCTTGGAAACTGTATTTATTGTCTGTGCAAGATGTACAAAGTCTAAAATGTAATCACATTAAGTGTTTCAGTTTTATGGCAAGTTCCTAAAAGATTTTGGAAATGTTTTTAATGGTGGAAATGTCTCTATTTGTGGTAACCCCCATTTACATGAATTTACAATGGTTGAGAATAGCACAGAAGACTGTCCCTGGTGAACACTTCTGTGAATTTTTAGGGCCAGAATCACATGCTGAGCTATGTAAATAGACATACTTATATTTTATAAAGCTATTTTTGCATAGGGTCTTGGGAGCTGTTAGTATAATTAATACTGCTCTTATATTTGATTTCAAGTATTTTCAAAAAGTTCCAACACTTTGTTATGTAAAATTCCTTTCCTTCCCTCAGATTACCTTAATTCATTGCCTTCTTGCTATGATAGTTTAATTGAGTGTAGGTATAAAGCTAATTTACTTCTCTTTCGCCATTCTAATAGTTTTCACTTTCTTTATTGAAATAGTAATTACTGCCTTTCAATACAATAACTGGGAAATTACTTTTTCTAATAACTCAGGTTATCATATCATCATAGTCATAGTAAAAATCATTGATGCACCAAAAAGTGGGTATTGTGACTTCAAATCAGTTTAAATAGCTGATATTGCTATAAAAAGTTATATTTGTATGGTCACCATTTAAACTTCTGCAACAGACTTCAGTGTTCTGTACAAAAGGTGGAAGACTGGGAAAATATGGAAAAGTTTACTTTTTTATATTTCACCTACTATTTTTAGGCATTAAGGAATGTATGCAATTCTTTTAGGATAAATTTGCTCTTTTCATGGAATTTATCCCTCTGTCAAACATCTCTGAACGGTACAAGTTAAAGAAACAAAGGTTTTGTGATCTAAAGCAGATCTCTTATGCAATTACGTAGGCATCTGCCATAAAAGAAGATGTAAGTGTTAAAACAGAACAATGCAGTGTTGATAACGGCTTAAGGTGACGATGTGAGGTCTGTGTTAACTACTTTAAAAAGTGAGAAAACTGACTCTCTTAAAATGTGTATCAGAAGAATTACTATGTAAGCAGTTACACCCTGGATATGAGAGCAATTAAAACTGATGCAAGGAGTTTTTGATTGCTCATTTTCTGCAAACTGAGGGCACAATAAGTGGTATAGAAAATGAAATTGTGACTTCTAGTCTCTCTAGAACATACAGCTGAATTTTGCTCCTCTTCTTGCTTAATTAACTAATTCAGTGTAATTAATTTTTATTAACATGTTCATCAGAAAAAATAAGCTATAAACAGTATTGTTTTCCCCCCTTCTGTTTTGTTGTCAATAATTATTTTTCCAATTAAATGTTTTCCTTCAGAGGTCTGTATTTCTCAGGGTGAGCTGGAAGGAGTCACTACAGCAAAGTGGGAAAAGGCTCTGAGGGGCAGGAAAAATGTGACAGCCTCCATGTGTCAGATCCAAGAAACTGTCTAGCCAGGTGTATTAAACGTAGGGAATGAGGTGATGATAAAACTCTATAAATAATAAAGAATAAAATTATAATTTATTTATAGGCTCTATAATTACCTGATATAGTATTGAGTCTTTCTATAGTTTCATTGGGCCAGAGTTCAAAAGATTTGAGTTTTCAGATGTGCATGGAATAATAGGCAAGTACACATTCCTACACCTGGAATCCTGTGAATCCTCTTCTCTAGAATGTCAACCATAAATTTTCAAGGGAAAACTGCAATGCTGTATCATTTAATCTCATAATTATAGAGCATTAGCAACCATTATTAGCGGTTATTACCCCTACTTGGCAGAACAAAATCACCTGACTAATATTTAGGCACTACTTTAATAATAGCTGTATTAGTAATAAAAATTGCAATGTCCCAATAGTAAGCTGGAATAAGTTTAGAGTCTCACTATTGAAATTATTCATAATGTAAAATTAACAAAAAAGAAACCCAGAAAACCACCACCCTGAATTTTCTGAGATACTAAAGTCTTTATCCTTTTTGTTTTTCCCTGGAAGGTTGCTGATCAGGTTTTCTTTCACTCTGAATTACTCTCAGTCATGAAACTCATTTCTATTGGGGACAGCTCCTAGTACTAGTTTTAAGGTCACTGTGCCATTGTTGTCCCTGTAAACCTGCAGTTTAACATCTGTATCTCGAGGAGCTGCCATCTCAGTTGCTATATCAATACAGCCTCATTAAATTGCTGCTTTGTCCCAGAACTGGGTGGATTTCAATGGCAAGGAACTGATTTATCTAAAGCATATTAGAATGGGAGGTAATATTAACTCTCATGGGCTTTTGTAAAACATGAGTTACTTTGTATGCTGCTTTGTATCAGGCCCCCCAAATTAGACTGTCTTTGTATGTAGTAAGATTACTATAACTGCACAGAAGATTATAGAGTGGTTTTATTTTCATATGGCCACCTAACCCCTAACTTTTTTTTCTGTGGTGTGTGGTCTCTTACAAAACAACAGAATAACATAAAATCACAATGTATACATTCTTTCTTACACCATTTCACTTCCTTGGAGACATACATTCAATGTTATAATCTATACTTCTGGTATAGTTTCTTAAGACTTAAATTGATCATAATCAGTGATTTGCATAGAATGGTGTACTGTTATCCATTGCAATTTTGTGATAAAATTTTAAATATGACAGTGTGTGTGTAATTGCTTGTCCTCATATTTTTGTATTTTTACTCTTAAACTCTGCCCTCTCTATTCTTTTGACCAGTTTCTGCAGCAGTGCACACATCAATACTAGTGGTAGAAAAGAAATTATGATACCACCACATACTTCCCAGGAGCTTTGGCTTAGTTAATGCTGGAAGTGTGTTTCTCTTCTATTATGCAAGGTCATTCTCTCTTCTTTGAGTGGTAAAAGACATCAAATGCTCTATGCTGCTTTTTGCCTGGTATATTGGCTAGGAAATATAACACATTTCAGCTCACAGATTTCCCAATAATAAACAATATGTTTTCAGTACTGCCTAAGTGAAGAAGATGGCAATATCTTTGAATCAAAGGCACTGCAAATAGAGAGGTCTTTCTCTGAAGACATACATATCAAATATTTAAAATGGAATGGGAAAAGACAGTAAAGAGACTCCCATCTGAAACATTTTGCAAGAAGCACAGTCTACTTCTCTAAAGAACATTGCACTGTGTATCACAGAGACAAGCTAAAGCCTGTGTTGTAATGACTTGAAATTGTAAAATATCACCAGGGTGGTTTATCCACGGCATAACTCCTTTGACTTCAAATAGCCTTATGTATTTTTCCACCAAAGCTCTAATTTGCCAGAAAGAAAAGAGTGCATCTGGTGAGTTATTTTATTCCAACATAGTGCTGGCTTTAAAATATAAGTAATAATGGCAGGGGTGAAAGAAAGAAGCTTTGATTCTCTTCATTGTATGTTACAGGAAAACAGTTGACTGGAAGCACAGTGTAGTTCTTACTATGAGATGTAGTCAGTAAGAACATTTATGACTCTATTAGGCACCTTTAATAATAAGCATACAAAGCTGAGTCATCTCTGCACATCATTTCAGAGGTGCTTCAGCACTGATGAGAGTTGTGTCATAACCCTACAAGCAGAGGTCTGAGAGGGCAGAGTTTTCAGATCTCTTGAGATCTGGAACAGGACTCCCTGGGGAGCTGCAGAAATAAAAAACTTAAGACACCCATTGCAAACTTCCTCATTCATCTGAATTTCTGTCGGATTAAGTCTCATTAGGTCAATAAGGATTGTTTTCCCCATGTTAATATACTGAGAAATCCAGGTTCTGCAGGACATTGTTTTCTAGTTGTCAGATTTTAACCAGCACTATTAGTTTCTTAGGAGGATGTGGGAAAATACATAAGTGAACAATGCTTCTGAGTTTACTGATGGGATCATCTAGTGATGTATAGCTGCTTTGAAGTAAAAACTCTGACTTACTTTTTTCAGTGTTTTTACTGCTGTTTATCTGAATGTACATGTATGATTTGACATCTGTCAGATTTTAAATTTGTTGGGTTGATCTGTTTTTCAGACTGAGATTTCTGATGAGATCTGTTACAGCACTGCTTTATCAGTATTCTTAATAATGCATAATGTAATTGCTGTAGACATGCTAATCAAGCTCCCTCCTCTGTTATGGATGGAGCAGAAAATAGACTCTGACAGCATTTTTAACCAGCTAAGGTATTTTTTGAGGTTGGCTTACCATTTGAAAAAAACATGAAAGATCCATAGGTCCACAGAGAACATAGCAGGAGTCTTAAGGCAGTAGCTTAACATTCCCCTGAAGATTTGAGTTCCTGGATACTACCTATAGATATTTCATTCATTCAGGTCCTCAGCAAGCACATCTACCTTTGAAGTTAGTCCTGCTTTGAGTAGGAGGTTGGATTACATGACCTCCAGAGGTCCCCTCAAATCTAAATTATCCTGTGATTTTATAATTTTATATTTAAACAGTTGTTACATTAGATTATTCTCTACCTCATTTCTTTGGTTCTCTGACCTGAGATTCTGGAGTATGCTCTGCACCTGATACTGTTAACAACTAGGGATGCACGCTGGAAGAGTAGAACTAATAGGGTTGATGTTTTTATAATAAAGGTTCCCAGTCTTGCATGTTCTGCATAAGAAAGTTTCAAGCGTTCAAAAATAGTAAACCCCTGAAAACTTCTGGAAATATTTAGCTTGAAAATACAATTATATTATACTACAACAGTGCATCCTTTCTAAAGGCCAAGACACAGTTCAGTGTTTAGCAAAGAAGCTGCCAGCCTAAACACTTGAGCTATGGTGCAGGCTTATTTGGCTCTGAAGTACCAAAGAAGATGACAAGAAGTAAGGGGAAATCAGTCTCAGTCTTGGGCTAAGTGGAAAGTCTGGAACAAGAAATCCTGCCTCTGAGATTTGGCTGCAAAACACACAGATAACTATTTCACCTCCTGTGTAGCTCTATAGACAGGAAAGAAAGGATAAAGCTGGCATGTTACAGCATCAAACATGATATTCTTTATGGTTCTATTCCTGACTTTTTTCCCCCAAAGGCAAGTTTTCATGAGGTAAGGGCGTGAACTCAAACCACTTGGCAAGTGTACAAACTGACCTTTAATCACCACAGATAATGGAATATAAAATCTACATTTGTATTAGGATTGTCACGCTGGCAGAAAAGAGCAGTCTCTTTGTAGCTTATGTCCTTTCTGACTTTAAATTTTATAACCAGTTTTAGTGCTACTGCTGCGTCAAAGATGAGGGTACATGGTTTAATGTTAATGAAAAGCTGGACTTTAAGTATTCCCCAGATAACTATACTGAGAATTTAACTGTATTAAAAATCAAACTACTTTTAGGTAAATTTACTGTTGAATCTCACTGTTTCCTTCAGCTGTAAATTTTAAATAAAGGATCTTATTCAAAAAGTGTTCAATATTTGCCTCGGTAAAAGTGGGCTTGCAATATGGGCTGCTCCTGTGGATTTCTTTTCCACAGTGTGTTGCAGCCACTGCTTTTTCTTTTCTCTAATTCTTTCACAAAACATTTTTCAGTTGTGACATACAAAAGTGTGTGAAATGATGATGCCTAAGGTGAGCCTCATTTTGGTGGTAGTTGGTATTATTAATTTACTGAGTTACAAAAATAAAAACTATAAAGGGTAGGGGAATAATTGGAGTAATCAAAGGCTTGATATGATGCTCCTTCAGGCAGTGGGATTCTTCTTGATGATTTCTCCCTAGTTTTGATCAGGTTCCTCACAAGCTGTCAGGACCTTGCATTTATACTCTCTTCACAGTTGTTACACTCTCTTGTCATGGCATATTTAACATTGGACCCATAAACTCTTATGGTGAAGGTGATCATGTCTTCCTTTGCTTCTACTTTGGCAAATAGGATAGTTCCTTAGTCTTGACTAACAAATTTAAGTCCTACAGGGATACCAATAATAATAATTCAATTAACATAATTTTATACATTGTGGTGTGCTTGTTCATGTGTGCTACAAATCCTTTAAACTTATATCTGTGTCTTGTTCAGGCTTGTAGGTGTATGCAATTGGGTGTTGGAACAGGAGACTGATATGATGAACTTGTTTGTATCCTAAGGAACATAACTCGTGTCATTCAACTTCATCCCCTCACAAAGTTCCATTATATATTATCAGAACTTGTCAACAGCCATTCCAATATGTCATATCCAAAATTAAGCCACATAACCAGTTTTAGCAAAGACTTAACAAAGGTCGCGTTTGTACATTTTCAAGTTTGAGTACAAATGTTGTCATGGGAATGGATTGTCCTACCATTTTCTGTCCTTGTAACAGTCTTTTTTTTTTCCTGAAGAATGTCATATCAGAATTTTAATGTCTTGTATAATCTGTGAATTATATCATTGTGCTCTACTGCTTTGACCTTTTCTACATACTGTAATTTGATAGAGTAGCCATTCCACTGCTCTCTTGTTTAACTGCTTTATTATCCCATTGGGAATGTGTAGTCTGAGCAGACATTCAGAATACACTCCACCATCATTTTGCCGTCAACTGTCTGGTTTTTCATTGCTTTACAGGGCTGTTATTCAGGCTTCATATTCCTTAATTGGTACCTAAAAGGGAAGTAGGCTTATCAAGGAATGTTATAAAGAGAGGAACTTGCAAGGAACTACACGTACCAGAGTACTGAAAAGTCAAAGTAGTGTTGTATAACATATTTCTTTAAGTAGTGTAACTGTATATGTTCCCAAATGACAGAAAATTAATTTGTGCTATGGCAAAGGTGATATCAAAGTGGAAAAAGAAATAATTTTCACCAGTTCTCATTCTGATCTGGAGAGACCCACTTGTGGTCTTAATGCCGTACTAATAGCAAAAGGTATAATGACAGGAGATAGCACCAGACGTTGCATTTTGGAAGGATATGAGAATAATGTTACAATATTATCAATGTCACATCTGTGGCTGAACAAGATCAAAGTTTAGAACTGTAAGAACAATTATTTAATTTCACGCTATTTTCATTTGAAGGTTCATCAGGAAAGTGAATGATTTTGCTTTCTCTGATGCCTTTACCGAGTGATGCCAGTCTGCTGTGCAAATGGTTGTTCTCTGGCACGTGACATGGGTGCTTTAGGTGTAATTTGTACTCCTATTTTGTTGAACTTACTCAAGCTTGTTTATTGTGCAGAAGTAAGTGAACTCTTGTACTTAAGGTACTCTTTGAAACTGAGTAAAATATAGAATTCACTATGATTGAAACATGCTTTAAAAAGAAGAATCATAAGGAGATTTCGAAAAGCAGAGAGAGATTCTGAACACAAGTTATTTGAAATGCACATTTAAATGTCTGTCAGAGAAGTTGCCTCTTACTGTGCTTTCATCGCTTAAAACATTTGAAACAAGTTTTAAGTCGTAAGAAAAAGTGTGTATATACTGTTGAAGATAAGCCAAAATACTACGAATTTTGGGAATGTATTTCTGACTCTTCACCCTACTTTGAAATAGAAAATATTTTTAATAGCAAAAAAATATTCATAGTACAGAGAAATATTTCCCTTTCACATCCATTGGCAAGTACCTTTAGAAAAGTCTATAGGCTTTGCCATTGATCATATATTTTGGCACTGTAAGATCTGATTTTGTCTCTTGTCTCTGAGCTGGAGCATCTACAAACCCTATCCTGTCTTACTGTTTAACAATACACAAAGGAGGCCAAAAAGGCTGTGTAGGAACTAGGCCCAAGGCTGAGCTCCCTGCACTTTGTGTCCAAATGTGCTGCAACACATGGATGCTGTGACCTGGCTTTGTGAGAATTGCTCATCCTTCAGTTGCGCTTTGGTGCCTCTGCACTCTGGACACAGATAGTAATTCCTGTGTTTACATGTTTTCGTGGGGTTGATGGTTACAGACACAGAAGGTTTAAAAAAGTGACAATGTGCTTGATGCATGCATTAGGACTTTCCCTGCAGTCACTGTGACTCTTTCCATTGATTTGACTGGGAGTTTCATTCAGCACTGTGGTTTGAAGAGACCAAATCAGGGGATAGGGAAGGATTGGTTTATTACTTGTAACTAGAAAAAAAAAATGTGCCGTTACTAAGAAGATATCTCACATCCTTCTTTCATCTTTTTGTCTTTCATTCACTTCCTAGTATTAATGTTCAAAAAAAAAAGGGATTTTTAGGAGCTTCTTTGTCTGATTTCAGTTTATTCTTTTTTTTTTTTATGTATCCCCTCTCTTTATTGCTATTCATTTTCCTCCTCTTTTGTACATTTGCTAACCAATGAGTGTCTCTCTCAAAACTTCCCTAGAAGATTGTCTTTTACTATAATTTGGTATAATCACCCATCTTACTGATGTTCTGTAGAAGGCACAATAGCTCCAAAACCAGACAGACAAATAGTGCTTATTTTCAGCCAATTTTCATTTATGTGATTTTTCTTTTTTTTCTCTTCTTTCAAATGCCTGTAAGTAACTACTTGACTCTTTCAAGGTCTCTCTGATGTGACTCTGCCTCAGGAAGATGACTCATTGTTCTGACCTTCAGTTCTCCCTCCTCATTTTGATGAGGCAACTTTCCATTTTCTAAAACAGAAAGCTGTTTTCACTTGCAAAATCATTTTATTGTGCCAGTCAAATTGCACAAGTCACAGCAGGATGAATCTCCCTGATTTCCCACGAAGGCTAAGGGAACATTTAAAGAATCTTACTTTGTGTACATGTGTATTGGGTTTTTCTCATTTGTTTTTGAGAACCAACTCAAAACATTTGCAACACAAATACTTTTTTCTTTTTTTTGGTTTTGTATTTTTTCAGCGGCTATTTGAGCAATTTCGATGCAGGCAGCTCTTAGTGAGTGTTCTGAAGTCCTGACTGTGCACAAACATTTCCCTATGGTAAGAATCCGGTGTTCTGACAAGCAGACATGTAAGATTTTTTTGATTTAAAATTAAAGGAAACCACATTTAATATTTTAAAAAATGGTCCTTCTCTTTGATGGAGCCTACTAGAAAGCCCACAGAGGATTCTCTAAAATTGCTAATGTGCTGTACATGTTATTGCATTGAACTTCTAGCAGTCAAAGGAAGAAAAGTTTTTATTAGAATAAGCTTCATATAAATTTGTAGGAAATTTATCTGTCCTTATAGTTCATGTACTACTTCAAGAAAAGTTTCTTATAGACTTCTGTACTTCCTGATATTTTTATTTCCCAAAGACCTTAGAAAAACATATTTAAGTCTCCATTGCTATTTTAAACTTTACAGAAATAAATAAGCAGGATTACTTTACTCTGATCATTTTAAGCTTTACATAATTCTGAAGTTACCACTGTCCCATTAAAAAACATCTGAATTATCAAATTTTTATAGTGTTTGCCATTGCCAATGGCTTGCTTTAAGTGCTAATAAACTGTGTGCTGGCTTATCAGAGACATATTTTTGTCAGTGCACACAATTATTCTTGAATAATTTTTGACCATTTTTAACTAGGAAACACCTGAATTATGCTGAATTCTTTGGGCAGACTTCAGATAATTTTTTATATGGGAAAAGCTGAAAAAGAGTAAAAACATCCAATTTGCAGAAACCAATACTCTGGCATGAATGTAACTCCAAGCCAGAATAACAGGAATTGCAAGACAGTTCTATTTGAGGATTTTTGTAAGACTTCTAGTTTAGTGTAGTTTCCATGTAAAGCTGTATCAGTTGCAATTTTTTTGTGTGTGTGGCAAGGATGAAGCAAAGTATTGATTTGGCAAGTTCCAAATGTACAGTGCAGTACCAGGGGTATGAAGATTTTCTGTTCGCATCCGCTAACAATGATGACACAAAAACAGCACCAGGAGGCAAAAAGATCTCCTTTGGGATGGCTTCTCGGATGGCACTCACAGTGACCACTTTTAGGTTGTTATCATGAGTTTTATGATATTTTGTGCTATTCATGAAATACTTTTTGATCCTAAAAAGACTTCAAAATGTAAATATGGGTTGATTTTTTTTTTCTTTTTCCATTTAAAAGCAGGTAAAATAATTACAAGTTAGTGATAAATCTGAATAATTTTAAGTAATTATCATGATCCTTTGAAACCTATTTCTTGAGAGTTCGAACTGTCATTATGGTAAATTGTTATGTAAGTTTTGTTTCTTCTGAACTTACTGTTCTTGGGAAGGTTATTCAGCTTTTACAAGTGAGGAACTACTTCTGATTTCTCTTTTCTCACCTTTTCTCTCCTCCCCTCTCTTATTCTCCCCTCTTTTTAATAGGCATGCTAAGTTCTTTAATTTGGGGTTAATTCTGGAGAAAGACAACACAGTTGTATCTTATTAAGTCATTATTACTGTTTTTTTTTATTGCAGTGGGTTCAAGACATTTGCTGTTGAAAAATATGACCCTCATTTATCACAAAATATCCAACACTTGACTTGTTGACTTGTTTCCCATATTATTTTCTTTCTTCACCTTCCTCATAGGGAGCTACTTATAGTGCATTAGCTGTATGATAGGTAACAAATACAAATGCAGATACTTTGTCATAGACACAGTATTACAGTATTCGAAGTTTATGAAGCTGGTTTTAAACTGGCTTTCTTATTTTTATACTTACACTGACCTAATTTATAGTTCGAGTGAGACCTATGTAATAGGCACCTAGAATGAAGAAACATTTCACATTTCACATTTTCAGACAATTCTTCTCATAAAATTAGTTTTAATTGTTGGCCCATGTTCCTGTTAGAAACAGCACGGCTTTTATGTGAGTGTTTTTTATAATTTTTAAAGTTTGGGGAAAAACTGTGGAAGATTATAAGCAGAAAATGTATTAAGTATTCTGTGCTTGTGCTTTATCCAACAACTTGAAGGCACATGTGTTCATCAAAGAACAAAATCAGAACACTACTTAATGAAGGAGGAAATTAATTTACTTAGAAATATGAAGTCACTAAAATACTAAATAACACTTCAAATAATTTATTAGAGAATACTCTGAAATTGGGCTAAAGGTTCATAAGGTTTTTAGAATATGTAAATCATATTGAAAACTTCCATAACAAGAAGGGTTCTGTGTCCTTTATGCCTCTTCAGTGTTGACTGCTTTACTTCTCATTGTCTATTGCATATTTGGATTCTTTAACTTTTTAAAAAGCAACTGTGTGAGAAAATCATTTTAGATGCCTTTCTAGTTGTTGCTGTCTTATGCTTTAATAACTGTTGGTGGTAATTTATTTGTTATTTGCACATAGACCCTCTGGATTTGGTAGTTTATGAATGTTTTAAAAGTTAAATGGATCAATTTTATCTTTTTTTCATTATTTTAATTAGATTATATGAACTCCCTTCCTTCCGTGGACCATAATCTTATCACACGCTGAGTTTTCTTCTGTTTTCTCAGTTCAGGAGTATAAATCCAGATGCTAACATACACCACATAATTAAAACCTGACTTAATGATCATTGCCTTTCAGACCCAGATGACAGGACATTAAGAGAAAATGAATCATCTCCCTACTTCGAGTCCTTCCTTCCCCTTCAAACCCTTCAGCTGATGACATTCCGTTTGCATAACAGTCTCCATCTCCCAAAAAGAGATTGTAGCTCCCCTGTTTTCTCAGTATTACCACTGTACCTGTGTCTGTGACCATCCAGTACCAGGGAGAGCATCAGACCTGTTGCACTGTCCATCCTGGGCTGCATCAGACTGTAGTTACTGTCCAGGAAGATCCTGGGAAGATCCCAGTACGTTTCCAGCGTGGATCATAAGTAAGCATACACACTGCTGGTTTCTTACACAATTTATTGCAATGTGTAGCAACAGGGTTATCTGGGTTTGAAGTTGCCATTGAGGAGCTGTTGGAGCTCACTGAGAAAGAAATCATATCACTGGGTTTGAGGGAGCCCACTTTTCCCCACTAACTCATTTATTTGGAGAGGAAGACTTTCCTTCTGTGTTGCAAATTATCATCTGTGCAGCCACTCCCCTTCCTTCACTAGTATTCTCTCTCTACATATGAATGCTTGCTGAACGGAAAAATAATGATGGAAATTGTTAGATTGTTAAACTATTGTTAGATTGTTTGGCCTGGTGCAATACCATGTTTATTGTCCTATCAATTTTGAGTTCTCAAGAAGGACATCTTTGTAATCCTGCAGTGGATTTCACTGGTTATCTCTAAAACTCTTCAATTTTACAGTATCCTTGGCATGGTTTTCTAAGGAGCTAAGACACATATGGTTGCACTCTGTGTCCTATACTCACAAAGCTTCTAAAGCTGTTGGCTAATTCTGTCAGGATTTGACAGAAGTTTTGATGACATTTAATCCCATATGTTCTGAGAAAAAAAAATCAGTGGTTGGTCAGAGGATAGTGACCAGATGAGTGCTGTGATACGAAAGGCAGGCAGAGCTCAGTTTGTGCTGGGGCTGTACCTGTGTGCTGGCAGCCAGTGTGTCCGCAGCTCTGTCTGCTGGGGGGTAGAGGGTGGTTGCTACCTGCTGTGTCTTCAGCTTGTAGTAGTATCAGTGGAAATATTAATTAAAGGAGAGTCTTCATAAATCAGGTATTTACTAAAAGTTTGTAGAAGAATGTGTCTCTCTTTGACTGTTCAGGTCTGTGTTTCAGTTGTGGACCTGTTGTGTGTATGATGAAATGGTGCTTTTTTCAGTGTAACACAGATTACTGATTTGCTTCCAAATTCACCAGCCATTCCATTAATTTTTTTTTTTTCTGTGCTATTTAAAGGCATAGATGCGTGGATAGCTGCATGTACCTCAACCTTTGTGAACACTGAAACAAACAGATATAACTCAGGTTATATATATATATATCTTACTACCCTGTGTTGATACATTAAGTAAGTCAACAGTCTTCCCTTGGAGACTGTGTGATCCTTGCAGTAAGATTAGAACTTTTCCTGTTAGAGTTTCTGATGGAACTAATAGTTATCCTGAGCTTAATCCTTACTTCTTGCTAAAGATGTCCTTACAACTTCTCAAGGGGGAGGGTAAGATCTGTAGGACTATATCTTGTCTTTCCTTTGTCCAAATTATCTCAGGGAAAGGGATTTTGTCGGGATTTATTTATAGTCAAACAATAGTCTTGGGTAGAACTCTTGGTGCCTGGGCATCTAATTAGGTGATTCTTACCTGTCACAGTAGATTTTCTTCAAATGTTTCCTTACTTCTGGAATGGATGACCATCTTTGATTTTCATTGATTTTTATAGGAACAAGGTTTCAATCTTAGACAAAATAATGTAAAAAAAGTATGTGCAAAGGTGAAGAAAGACTGTTGAAAAAATGTTGGGGTGTTTTTACATCCTATTTTGTGACAGTCTTCATGAAAACTACTTATCTGACAACCAGATTATTTATTCTAATAGAAAAAAGTTCTCTAGTAAAAATATGAAAATCTGTGCAGAGTGGATGGACCCTCCTCCTGCTGTCCTGTCATAGTCAGGTTTCTGCGCAAAAGTTTTCATCCAGAACCCTAAATCCTCCCACAAGGGATTCGGTAAAGAACTCTCATATTTTTCTAGTTAATTGCTGACTTTTTTTTTTTTCCAGTCTTCTTGCTGTAAAACTAACCCCACTTAAAATCTGTAGGGAAGGAGGAGAATTGTAGCAGATGGCAGATAATTTTGAAGAGAATAAAGGCCCCTTGTTTTCTCCTGGGTGACTTAGCCATCCATCATTAGATGTGTTTTGTTTGGATTTAGTAAACAGTTTGTGCTTTGTTAAATAATTACTTGATCACAGCCCAGAGACGTAACTCCTAATGTTTCATTTGATGTGATTCTGATTGAAAGGGAGGTAACTTAGTTTATGTGGAAGCTGAGAGGCAAAAGCCCTTTATAGCTGGAGATAGTAATTACTGAAAATTTCTCTTTTCTTGCAAGAAGGTTGGAAGTTACCCTGAATGTGAAAAAAACCCCTTTCAAAAAGTGGTGTGCTTAATGCATTACGATGTTCCTGGTCTCGGTACTGACTCATAAGAAATCTGTCAGGTTGCACAGATATTTGTAGGACTAATATTGCTGCCTGTCCTATGATG
The DNA here is from genome assembly GCF_001604755.1 of Lepidothrix coronata. Classification (NCBI taxonomy): domain Eukaryota; kingdom Metazoa; phylum Chordata; class Aves; order Passeriformes; family Pipridae; genus Lepidothrix; species Lepidothrix coronata. Next base: position 2,909,783 of record NW_016690266.1, on the reverse strand, counting down.
AATTTGGCATCTACCAACATTAGTAGAAAAAAATAATCAAGGAATACTTTTGTTTTGCAGCTGATAACTCATAATTTCAAGCAGCAATGCTGGTTCCTGATCTTACACACATTTTCTTTCAAAAGAAGTGTAAAAATAGCTAAAATAAAATAATTCCTCTGGTTTTGTTTCAAATCATGCATATTTGCCAAGGTAAGAAAGAGAACCATTGCAAAGGCAGAAACTCCAGCTTCCAGTGAAGTTTAATTGTTGAGCTACCTCTACCCTTTTATAAAAGGTATTCTAAAAAGAGGGATGATTTACTGGGGATCATCCTTATCTTCTTAAGGCACTATTCAAGGAGATCTGGGTGCAGTGTCTTACTGTGAAGAGGTTTGTGGATGAAGTGGCATGTTTTAGATCCCAGTTTGACTTTATCTATCAAGATTTTTACCTTCTTCAGGAAAGAAGGGTGTCCTACACAGAAGTAGAATGTTTAAAGTGTTTGAAGAGTTCCTTACCTGATGGGCTAATATCTACATTAACATGTGCAGAGCAATGAAAGTAGTAATATAAGTCAAATAGCAAACCATTAGAAGATATTACTTATATGAATGAAACAGTTTCCTCCTGTGTAATTGAAATTCAGGCTCTATAAAGTCAGTAGCAATGCACCCTATTTGCAGAGCTGTAGCATCATCATTATTGCCATTCATACAATTTAAATTAATCATATACCTCCTTACTTACAGTTTAGTTTGGGCTCAGGCTCTTGAAGGGCTTTGACTTTTTCTTCTCCGAGCAAAGACAATTGAAGAGAGTTTCGAAGGTAAAACTGAAATTCTATTGTTCTACTGGACATTTGTTTCCAGTTCCTTTTGACAATCCTTTTAGGTGTTGAAGGCTCTTACATGTCTGCCATGAGTCTGATGTAAGGGAAACAATCCTTTCTATCTGGGATAATTCATTACTACCTTGTGGAGTTGCATTGAAAAAATCCTGCCCTTTCCTCCCATGGTGTATGTCTAAAAAGGAAGTAGCTGTGATTTGAAAGAGTGGAGACCATAATTTGCTCAGTTGCTGTGCTGATGGGGCCACAGAAGTATCTCATGGATATTTAGATAACTGTGAGTGTTACAACTGATTAGAAAAATATGTCAGGAGAGATGTCAGAGGTTTATTCTTGGTGTTGATTTTATTTCATGTGAATTCTTACACTGAGGAACTGAGTGGGAATATAATCAAATTCTAACAATGCCAAACTCCTCCTTCTGTAAAGGAGCATTGAGCTCACATTTGGTAGCAATTATGTTTAGAAGAAATGTACTTTATAGGCTGAGATGTTCACTATTGACTGTGTGGAAGGAAATTAGTACCTTACTTGAAGTGTTTTGGCTTCTGGAATGTTGAAATGCAGAGCGCTTAATGTGGAAAACTGCATTTTCTGTCCACACTCACAGTGCCTGACAAACCAAGCTGGGCAGTGTCATGGTTCTATAGAGGCACAGGATTGTGTTCCCTACTGGCTTACCAGGTGAGAAGGGCAGTGAAATTTATTCACAGCACTCTACTGTAGTCTAACCAAAGTCCTGCTCTGGTCCTATCAGCAGTCATGTGCTTACATGGACATGTATATTTATGAAACCTATGCTCATCTGCTCTTCCTGTCAGAGGTTATGTTTGGAAGTCTCCAGTTGGAAAAAATTGATTGCAGTTGGGGATTAAAATTAGATAAATAGAAAATACCTGGCCCCCATCCCAAGTTCTAAGCATTAAAATCCTATGAAGTGTTTGTGTAATGAACATTTTGAGTTAAACATGTTCCTTTCCCCCCATTTTTAATGTACTTTGTTAAGGAACAGTTTCACTGGCTTCTTTATTTATGGTTTTAATCTTTCAGATATTTGATAGCATCTGAAGAATATCATGAAGCATATCAGAGCCTCATCTCCTTCTCATACCTTCCTTAAGTTCCTTGGCTCAAATTAAAACAGAGAATCTGAGAAAACATTAGAGGCTCAGGAAGAAATCTGTTTGCTCATTTAAGTGTATTGGTTTCCCCTGCTTTAAAAGAAGTTTTGATTTGGGTTTTTTGGGTGGTTGGTTTTTGTTTTGTTTTGTTTTTTTTTCCCTCAGTCCTTGGGATTTTTTCTTTACTAGTACAAATCCAAAGCAGAGGAACTCAAGGAAAGCCTAGAAGCCTGTTTGTCACTTTTGGGACCAGATGTCCTTGTGAGTTTCAAAGCATTTAATACATTGCTTGCAAATGTTAGTTAAGACAGAAGATTGCTTTGATTAAACAGGTTTCCAGACTGCTGCTCTTTGTAGCCCTGCTGGTGATAAAGGATGGCAGAAGTGTTTGATAAAATAATCAAATAACTAATTTATGGATTTCTGCTAAATTCCTCTGAGGTAGAGAGAGGTAGAGAAAGACTTCATGGGAATAATAGAATCAAACTTTTCTTTGTTCATAAACAGTGACTTGAAGGTCATCCCTCAAACAACAGCTGTAGTTAAAAATATTATGTATATTTCTTGTAACACAATAATTTTTATTGTTTAATAAACTTTCCTCTGGTTATTAAGATGCATAAAAATCCAGAATATTGTCAGAAAATGTGGATCTTGGACATTACAGGAACTGGAGACCATTTTCCTCTCTATAGAAGAGGGAGGAATTAAATTTTCTCTTGTCAAAGCCAAATAAATTTTCCTGGCTCTTTCTTAGGGCCCTTTCAGACACATTGCAGGTCCCCCAAAGGGCTGTCCTGTAGTTGCATAACACTGCACAACCTCTAAGTCACTTTGACACCGTAAAGGAATGAAAAAGCATGCCAGAAAAGTCCCAAAACCACTTTTATGGTCTATATGCCCTTACCTGGAAGGGTTGCACTATTGCCTGTTGGCAACTGCTGCAGCAGAACTGAGCTATACATCATCCTAGTGCACTTCCCAGGAATCTGTGCTGTTATTTTGTGCAGGATTAAGGGGTAAATATAAGTACGTTTTAAAAGGATGGATTTAAATCCGTTTTGGATTTAAAAGGATTTTAATCCAAAATGCCCCATCTTTATATCCTTGTTAAACACCTGTAACTACCCAATACAGGTTTATGAGCAGTCACACAACTGTGGACAAGGCAATCCAGATCATGATTTTTAAGGCAGCTGCTCCGTTTAGTTCCTTTTCTTCCATGGAACTGAAACTACTTGGTTTGGTGACAGTTGCCAGGTTTTCTCCAGGAAATTCTCTTTATATCAAATGGTTTATACTGGCATTTGTAGCTGAGGATTTACATTCATTCACTGGTATCTTAGTGAAATACTGACTGGACATGGTGTGATAAATGTGAAATCTTGGGTCTCCATGGCTGTTGCCCTGTATTAAAAGCTTACAGTGTACTGAGCAGTTGTGGAATGTGCAGAGATTTGCAAAGTGCAGCAGCAGCAACTAAGTCAATTAAAGATGGTCAAGTTCAAATCAGTTTTACATGGTGGCATTGATTAGTTACGTTCACCTAAGTCACAGTTTAAAAAAGAAACCAGGCATTTTCTGCTTAACTGAAATAAATAAATAGTTATTTTACTCTGATTTAGAATGTCTGACGTTCAGTGTAGGAAAACTGTCTACCGAAAGATCAGTCGTGTGAGGAAAGGACACTAGCAAGAAAATAAAGTGATAGTGGGGAACAGGACAGCATGAGTTTTATTCTGGATACCTTTTGCTTTTTCTGGCTCTCCAGTTTTAGAGTTAATCTATAAAATGATAGCTTTCTGTATTAATTAAGTTGCTGTCTAGAGCAGTGTTGTGAAATTTGCAGAGCAATTGAAGTTAATGAGTTTTCTCACAAATGCAGCTGTGTCCTCCTTCCCACTGCCATTGGTACAGTCCAACCACAAGCAGACACTGGAATCAGAAACCAAGAGAATTACTTTGTAGTAAATAAGTAATGGCAGGTGCTTATGTATAAAATATGTGATGTGTGCGTACAGATATATATGTGTATATACACATGCATTTATATATACATTGAAATGACTATTTATATATATATATAAATGTGTCTATGTTTTTAAACATTTTCCAGTAATGATTTATGTATATAAATATGTATACCTGGACAGTGAATCAGAGAAAAGGACAGTCCATTCATTCAGTAGCTGCACTCAAATAATAAAGCAATTTTGTAGGTCAAGAATGGTATTATGTAGGTACTGATTTCACCTTCTGGCTTCATCACTATTGCCCTCTTGTCAAAACTAGTGAATTTGTGCTAAAATTCAAAAATTATCTTAGCAAAATATTTCAGAAGATACCACAATTTGATGGGGACTTTTCTAGCCACTATCTAAAATAAAGTGCGTAAATATTTTTTTCAGTACTTTTCTCTACATTTTTGAGGAAAAGCAATTATATTTCACATGAGTATTATTAAAAATACAGGTTCTGTCTACAATAAATGATGTAAAGGACAGGGATTTTATGTTAAATATTGTAACCATTCTAATAACCATGTGAATTCACTGCAATTCTGTTATTATCTTAGCCTATTCCTTGGAAAACCAGTAATAGAAAAAAATAAAATCAAATTCAGCATAAAACAAAGGACAAGAAATTTATTTCAAAATCTCAGAAGGGGAGATCTAGTTAAACAAATAAAGTATAATTCTAGAGCATGCAATTGAAAGGGAAGAACATAGCTTTAATTATGGGATTAGCTGTCTCTGGTAGTAGTGCACTTTAGAATATATCAGCATATTACAAAAATACCTTGTAGTATTTGAGAAATGGAAAGAGCAGCAATTATACTGATTTCAGATTTTAAAAATGAAAAAGGTGGTTTGTGCTAGGGAGGCTACAAAACATAGCCAGTTTAGGAAAGCTCAGTTAAATTAGATGACATTTTAAATGTTACAGGTAATGTCTTTTCAACTTAGTATTTCCAGCCTAATGAAGATTATCATAGGATAATGAGGCATTTATAGAGATTATATTTTGAAAGTTACAAATGTACTACTTTCTAGCCAGCAAGGTTGCACACAAAAACAGAGGGGCCATCCGGGAAATCATTAGAGATGTTCATAGCGTAGAAGAGAATAAATTGAACTTTTTTGGACTTAATGGCTTTTCTGTGTGTCCTAAATACTTCTTATGTCCTTTTAAAAACTCTCCCTTCTGTAGTGCTGTGGTTTTAAAATGCATTCATCTCCTCTGTCAGAGGGACCAAGATTCCACACATTTGCAAATCCTCCGTAGTCCTGTAGAACCTTGTGAAATATGGGGTAATCTGACTTGCCCAGTCAGCTGCACAGAGGCAGGCAGTTTGCCAGGTAAGAGTTTTGCCATCAGCTGGTACCTCAAATGGTGTATCCTGGCACGAAGTCCTTCACATGGGGGATCCCCACCTTGTCACACAAACGCATCTGTCCTTCTGACTTCTTTACTTAGCTCTCCAAACACATGATGCAGCTTTAATTTCCTATCAGAAAGTTTTTAACTTAGAAAACTGAATTTCTTCCAAAAAAGAAGAGTCAGAGTTGGAAATGTTTGTTAGTAATCTTCCTCAGTAGACTGGAGAAATAAGGGGATGCAGAGTATAAAGAGTAAAGAGACACGTTGTAATACATCCTGCTGTGTAAGTGCAGGACTTTCCATTGACTTAGATTTGAATCTGGTCATATATGAAGATTTTGGACTTAAAGGAATGTGACACAGAAGGGAAAATAGAGAAAACATGAGGAAATTAAGAGAGGAAAGCATCAAAGAAGAACAGAAAAAGCATGTTCTGCAGTACATAGCGATATGTTTGAAGAGGATGCCAGTAACCATGGGGATCTCTTGCGAGATTATTGGTGAAGGACTTAGAGCAGAATTGGACCAGACCCATTGTAATGTTCTGGTCATATATCAGTGCATTAGTCACTACTCTGAGTTGTTTGATGTATGAACAAAATGCATCATTGCATTGAACCATCTGAATTTTTTACAGTGTAATACATCATTGGTAAGGGAGAACCCTAATGATAAACTAGCATACAGCCAGGCTTCATTATGTTAAATTAACTAAAGATTCTTTAGCTTGATAAATATATCATGTAAGTCATCTCATCAGCTGGGAGACAGAGAAAAAAAGACTGGTGAAGTAGCACATGTTGGAATGTAACAGGAGAGCAAACAGCACAATTTGATATGTTTTGGATATGAAATATAAGCCTAGCATGGCTGTGGAAATAATTGGATAAACCAGCACTTCAATCATGAAACTTGTCATTCTGTAATTACCTCTTGAGTTCAGCATTATCACGTTGGTCTGTCAGCTAAGAAATGTGGAATGGTAACTGAGAATGTGTGTCTGGAAATGTCAGTACTTCTCTATTTAGACATGATCATTAAGAAGGGAGAAGGCTCCGAAGGTGCAGTCTCCTGTATTTGCAAGAAAACAGATGACATTTTAGTCACAGAGAAAAGTGAAATTCAGTAAATTACATTAAACCAGAATATAATGTAGTCACTTCCCTCTCAGATCATCTCCAGTAGCTGAAAGTGGCCAAGTTCCACACACATTCAAACATGATCTGATTGATATGAGAAATAAATTATGTCCGTGTGCCTCTAACTTTGCTACACTTTAAAATAATAACATGAATTCTGACATTTCTAGCACTAAAACCATAACTCCATCTGTCACTGAGTTAAGAAAATCTCAGGTAGTACTTTTAGAAAGTAGTAAATTGAAATAGTTGCTTTTGGAAGACAATATAGAGCATGACAAATACATACTTTTAGACATGTATTTCTAGTAAAGTGATTGCTTATCTAAATAGATAAAACAAAAGTTTTCCCATTAAAACGTGTTTTAGTAAAATAATTAATTATTCACAGAAAAGGTGATTTTAACCTCTACAGAAAATAATGTTTTTATTTTTCACACCAATATTTGATGTGACAAAACAGGAGGTGATTGATTACAATAAGAACAAAATACAGTCACTTGTTTCTGCTTCAAAAATCTATTGTGAAAAATTGAAATTTTGAATTAAAAAAGAGGAAAATACTCCTTTTTAGTTATTCTGGTGAGTAAGGAAACATTTTTGATTGGCCCTGAACAAAAGCAACCATGATAGTATATTTACATAACCTGCTGTAGTATAATCCAGTCAGAACTACATTTAGTCAGATTGCAGATGAAATATATTCTCTATTAAAACTAGAAACACCTTCTTTTTCCCCCTATGTAATTGTTTTCACATAGATATTTGTCAGATTATGTGAAACAGCAGTATGATCTTGGAGAGGTAAACATAGTTTATTGCTGTGGGACTTAAAAGAAATTGACTCTATTTGCAAAGGGAGAACTTAATTCTGAAGATTGTGCATATGCTTCTTTGTAAATATTGTCTAATTCTTAAAACACTTATTGGCATAGATAAAGGATGTGAGTAATCATTTGGAAGATCGGTAGTCAATGTACTACTCACCATAGGAAAATGTGAAAAGTGTGGCCTTTTAACATTTAGCATTTCCTGAATTTTAAGTTACAAACTTTACAAAAAAAATATGCAGTGATGTTCTGTATGGAACAACACTTCTCAGTTCATTTTTGTTTGGGAGGTTGGAAAACTGTCTCTCATCTGCTTATTTAAAAACATCTCAAATAGACTTTTGTGGTGTTTAAAGATTTAAAAATTGGTCTGTATCTTTCAGAAAATGTTGGATGGCAAGGTACTAGCATCAAAAAAATGCATCATTTCAAGTCAGTATCTTTATTAATTTCCTAAATTTAAATTTGAATATTAATACGGCTTGCAGAAAGTAGTTAACTAAAGAAATCAAATCTAATTTAAAAATTCATGGCCTGCATAAGCAAAAGGATTTGTGGAATATAGTTAAACATTCAAACCTAATTAAAAATACCATAGTACATTAAAAATTGGGGAACTGTTTTTGCGATAACTATACTCCTGCAAATAAATTAGTATTTCCATTAATACTATTTGTTTAATGTTCCCCATTAAGCTAATGAAATGCTGAGAGATAATTCTGGATACACAGTTTTGTGAATTTTTCTTTTTCAGCCTAATCCTATATGTGTTTTAAGTCCTCCACTGATTATTTTTGAGTTGACTGTGAGGCTTATATCCACTAAAAAGCCGCACAAAATGTGACCTTAATCAGCTATGTAAATACATTGGAAGTGTAGCTCTATTGAAAAAAAAAGGTACAAGTCACACCAATGACTGCTGGTATTTATTTCTTTCTACAGTATTTCTACATATACAAACAAATAAAGTTGTCGTTTAGAACTGATCTGCAAACTGGGTGTGTGTGTGCATGGGTTTTGTGTATGCATAATATGTGTACATATTTTAAAAAAGAGTATTTTCCATGTCCTGATGTTCCTCTTACTCCTCAGGTTACTCTCAAAGAGAACAGAAAGATAATAGTTGATGGAAAGGATCATACTTGAAATATAGTTCCACAGATACCTGGAAAATTAAGCACCTTTACAAGCATCTTCCTTTTCTATTTCTTCTATTATCAAAGAATCACAGAAGAGTTTGGGTTGGAAGTTTGGGTTAACGATCGTCTTGTTCCAACCCCTGCCGTGGGCAGGGACACCTTCCACTATCCCAGGTTGCTCAGTGCCCCATCCAACCTGGCCTTGGACACTTCCAGGGATGAGGCTTCTCTGGGCAACCTGTTCCAGGGCCTCATCACTCTCACAGGGAAGAATTTCTTCCTAACATCTAATCTAAACCTACTCTCTTTCAGTTTGAAGCCATTCCCCTTGTCCTGTCATTACGTATTACGATTTTTTTACAATAGGACCCTAAAACTTCAAGCAGAGATCAGTATTTCTTTTCAACTGGTATAGGCAGGATTTATTTTTAAGAAGACCGATGTCTGATGCCACATCCATCTCTCACCTTTGTCATCTTCTAATGAAAAAAACAAAAAACAAATCAATTCCATGGTTCAGACCTGAAGAGCAGAATCCAGGATATGACTTTGACCAGTCATCATAATATACCTTTTTTCTCATGAGGAAGCAGATGCAAAAAACCCAGTACAGATAAAGAGGCCATTGATGTTTTAGCTATCCACATTAAATTAAGGTTGTTAGGCAGCAGTTTAATTCCAGGTATGTAAGCTGTTATTTGAACTACCAAGTAAATAAGCATGAGAAATATTAGACAAAATCTGTGCAATGATGAGCTGTGCAAGCTGTTGGTTAGCTGGTCAACATTAAGCAGAAAGAGGCACCGGGAGAATAACTGGACACTTTTTTACCCTCTTCCTGTCACTTATTGATACTTTTAAAAAGGTTCCACAAAATAAAAATAGTTGGCACCCCCAAAAAAGAACTGTTTAAAAAAACCCCAAGCCTGTAAATTCTATAAAAAGTCTACACTTTTGGTATTGCAGAACATACTCAGCATGTTAAAACTGTGTTGGTTTTATGCAATAAATTAGTAGAATTACATATTTCTTTCTTAATATCAACAGTCTAAAAATCCACATATCAAAAAATCCCCAGAACACAACTTTATAGCTCTTGGTGTCTTGTAGCATCATCCCTCTTCATTTGCATTGGGTAGTATCTGAAGAATGAAATGTGAGAAGAGTCACAAGGGCTTTGTCTCTAGACATGATGTATACACACACATATACACAGAGAAAGAGCCAGTACGCACTGTAGAGAAGAGGATTTGTGCTTAAATTTAATCACTGGATTTTTCTTTTCAATGCCATTTGTCCCTTTACTTAATTTCTTTCTCTTCTCTCTGGAATCTCATCAAGAAACTAATGGACAATGCAAAAGAGCATTGGCTTTGAGTACCTTTCATACAGTTATTTTAATCAGTCTTCAGTAGTGTATATGGATTCATAGAAGACCTTCAATTAACTTGCACATTAACACTGGTTAAGCAATTTTAGATCCTTAACTTATCAGGAATGCTGTATGTAAGAGATTTGAATAGCTGAGCAGAGTTTGTCATCAAACACATTTCATCACTGAGCTCTTATTATGCTGAATAAGAAACAAAGAGAAAAGGAAACAAACTGAAAATGTTGCTTTTCTGAGATTTTCCATTCTTTAACCATAAATGTTATCTGCATGTTACTGTCTCCCAAGTTTAAGCAGGTTCTCTGAAGAGAGAAGTACTTGCTGTTCCTGTTGACCTCATTCAGAATTGAGGGTATGCTCTGTGTAGTGAAACCAACCTCATTTGGTTTTGTAGTGGTTTGTAACATTAAATTTCCTCTTTATATTGCACATTATCACACCTCTTAGTAGTATTTACCACTAAACTTCACCTTGAAACTAGTGCTTAACTTTACCCATTTGCACACCTTACACAGAACATCCCTGCCTGCCCTGGGTCACTTGATCTCGTGGGAGCAGGGCTTGTTACCTACACGCAAACATAAAGCGCTTAATGCTTCTCCTCTCAGTTTTTACAACAGTTAACTGAGGAGATCAGATGCATTGATTGCTACTCAGCATTTGGACATTCTAAATTTGTATACATCTCAGAAAATTTACTAGAAAAAAATGAGGGTTTTTTTGTGCTTTCCTACTTCTTTTAATCACTTTATGGAAAATACTAATATATCTTATGCTTGTTTCTGGTGCCTCATATGAAACAGGAACTTACTATGTTATAGACAGAAAAATGTATGGAACATGCGAGCCTTCACTATGAAGCACCTGGATTATTTTACAATATTTTAGTCTTTTGATGCCAAATTGTGCTTTCAGAAACCACAAGGTAAATCCAAATCCTATGAATGAAAAGTATGTTACAGAACTAAATAGGAGCTAATGCTTCTTATTATTCAAAGGTGCCTACAGTATTTTAACCTGTAGCGCATTGATTTCTCAAAATTATTTTATGTCCAGTCAAAAATTATTATAATAGTCCTTTCCCATCTCCGAAAGATATCAGCGAGTTTCAAATCCAATTATTCTGTTATCTGCTCAAAATTTCTGAATAAGTGGGTGACATTATTATAACTCTGCAAGTTTTCAAGGATACCTATTGGGGTTGCTGTCATTACAGTGATGGAAGAGAACTGTCTGTTGCTTTGGAGGTCTGGCAAATTATTAAAAAAATCATTTAATACTCGTTGGCGACCCTGCTGGTTTCAAAACTAATTCAGCTCTGAGAGGGTGTGATCAGGTCCATGGAAGTGAAGTGTGTTAGATGTGCATTTTTGACCCTGAGGTTGGGGCAAATCTTCTATTCGTTTAACTTATTGGAAAAACTGTGTGATACAATAATTCACACAATGAGGAGCAATGAACTTTAATGGAATTTATAAATGTATGAGGAATCTGTTGGTGGAACTGTGTGTATGAGATTTATTTCTTGACACTACTCTTTACAGAACTCAGGAAATATGCTGCTTTACTGATGATTTTCAGTCTGGTTTTGTTATATGATGAGCTCTGTATAAAAACTGTATCAAACTGTCATTTCTGCCACACCTGTAACTCCAGGAAGTTTGAAAACTGGTTGCAATTACTGGATACAAGAATGCAATTAAAGAGTTGCATTCGCAACACAGAAGTGCATAATGTGCTCGAGACTAATTAAAGATGTGAGCACACAGATCACTAGGAATTACCCAAGAACAGAAGTTCACTTGAAAATAAAGTAATTAAGTTAATCTTCTGATAGTGGGATTTTGCAGTAAGTGCATGTACTAAATATGAAAGTAAGGAACTTAAGAGGTAATTAAAAGAAATTCAGGCATTAAATTAAACTTCTAGCTATATGAAGTAGTAGTAATTACAGACATCAAAATTAGAATCATATTGTAATAAGATTAACTACAGTGTAATTGATGTACCTACATCACAAACCACCTACAAAACTCAAATACAAGGTGTTGGTTCAAAGCAAACTTCAGTGCTTCAGCTGGAGAGCAAGTCAGTCAAAAGTGGGAGCATACATCAGTACCCAAAATACAAACGAAGCTGTCTGTGCTGGGGATATGTAGCATTTTGCAAGTGCTCTGCCCTTTGGTTTCCAGGAAGGCTACAAAAGATTGGCATTCTCACCAAGTTTTGCTGTACCTTTGTGCTGTGCACGACCTTTGCAGGCTACAAGGCAGGCCAGGAGTTGCAGCTCTGTCTCAGGCAGGCAGAGCCTCTACACTTGCTTTCTGCAATTAGGCTTCTCAACATCTCTCTCAGGAAAGTACTACGGGCTCATTAAGGCTAATTGCTGGCAGACATCTGATTCCCTCGGAGGACAAGGAGAGGAGCCAGGCTGAGGGGAGGGTTGGTGGGTGAGAGGGAGCACCTACCAAGCAGGTGGAGGCACTTTTAATCATTTCTACAATTGACTTGCAGCTACAGGAAACTTGACCTTTTCTTTGATTAGAATCTGAGCTGATGAAATTCCTCTTCTTCTCTGCAATCAGTTGCCACATGAATTAGGCCATTAGATATGTGTATCTACCTATCTGCCCTAGGCATGTTTTTAATGCAGCTGTGATTAAAGTAATTCATTACAAATTATTGGGTGTGAAAAGGGATCTGATACTATAAAGTAATATTTTAAAGCAGACATTCTAAAAGGCACAGTCAGTGGCATGCTTTGTTTTCAATTATTTCATGTTTTTATCTCTGGCACGAACAGTAAATTACCCACTACAGGCCTTGTGTTATAGGGCAAATTGTACATGATCTGTGAAGCAGATGGAACTAAAAAAATCTGATTACATCTCAATTTTAGCAAAGATCATACCATTTTCTTAGGCTGCAGAAGCAGATTAAGCACTAAGAAGTTTGGATTCTATATGTTCCTTTACAATAGAGTTAAGAATAAGACATTTTTCATGTCAGGAAAGATTTCTTGCATATTACTCCTCTCTCTGCTCCACTTTTTTCTGTGTCTTAATATATTTCACGTATTTCCCTAGAAAATATTGAAATTTTATTTTAAAAAGTGTTTTAATAAAATTTTAATATTGAGCATTTAGCTACAACCATTTATATATGAGAAAGAAGTCCACCACTTGTCCCACCCTATTAATTCCAGGGATTTTTACTGTAGAGTTGGCATGTTTTTGTCTCAAGGCTGTTACCATGCAGCTAGACACACTGAAAGCACTAGGATGGTGCAGGTGTACATCAGTCTTCATATCATCATTTGTGCCTCTGAAGGTTGATTTTTCAGGCTTCAAACATTTTGAAGGGTTTGGATATTTCTAGGGATGTGTTCAGGCACACCTTTGTTCTGCTCTGTGTAGAAGGTCAAGAATGTTGCAGCCACATGAATGCCTTTGTGTTTCTAGGACTTTACTCCACAGTTTATTGTTGACTCTATCTGGAAAGATGAGAATTCCTTTGTATAATTACATGATTGAACTACTGGAGTTGCCTGAAGGATAGATTGTATATCACATTCATGGTATTTATTACTTTTTCACCTGAGTGGAAAAAGCAGCAGATTGCTGTACAAGTCTCATCAAAAATAATCACATAATTGTATTCATCAGAAGTCATGAGGTAACACATAACATATACAAGACTCACTGAAAAGTCTCTATTTCACCTTAAAACCTGTTTGATTACTGCATTGTGGTCCATCAATTAAAAAAAATATGATCTGTTTTGTAATTGTGGATAAAAGTTACAGGATAATGAAGGTAAGAGCAAAGAATTGGAGAAGAGAGAAAACATATCTTTGATTTAAAACTCTGGTTAATTCAGTAAAATGTCACCCTTCAGTATTTTCCAAAAGAAAGCAATTCTTGTACTTGGACAAAAGCTACTTTTAAGTAGCTTTCATTAATTGGACACATGTCCAACACATGCCTAACAAATCTGGAAGAATCACCCCTGAGTGATTTTTTTCATAATTCCTGTAAAATTCGTAGACATCATAAAAACAACCTGTCTTGTTATTTGTGATGGTTCAGGGTGCCATTTTTTTGGTAAATGAAAATAAGAAATAATATAGGCATATAATTATTATTTTGTATGTTTTGATCATATCATGTTTTGATAATCTTTTCTGTTTCTCATCTCAAAAAAAATATTTATTCTTCATTCAGGGATTCCATCTCTCTTTCCAATTTTATTGGCCAGAAGAATGCAGTTGTGTAAGACCTTGAAAAAAGCGTAATAACTTTTCATAATCAAAGGCTCTATGATTTCTCATCATTTTTATTAAAAGGACGTGAAACTGACTCTTTACTGAAGACCTGTGCGGAAAAAATTTGGGTCGCAGAATTGTTGCAAGACTGGATGTTGCCAGAATTAGTGGCACTGAAGTTCTTGCAATGGTTGAGTCTCACAGCGTCCTGTGGAGTACTGGAGCTATAGGAAATACATGTATCACTAAGTTCAAAATATTCTTTAACTCTGTATCGTGGTTGGACAAAATTTTTCAAACAGTGCAGCCAAAAATCCCAGGAGTCTGAATGTGCAATATCTATAGGTGCAGCCCATCTTCTATGAGTTAGAGCATCATAAAAATCACTGTTCCTTGCATGGCTTGCACGCGCAGGAAATAAATAAATAAATTTTCTGGAAAGCCTGACTGACCATTACGTTTTTTGCTTCTAAGGCCTTCAACCCGGCTTCTAGGATTGCACCTAAATGTTGTGAGTGTAATGAATTGCAGGCACACAAATGAGACATCAGATCTGCAGGCAAAAAGGGCAGCAGAATTTACATCTGCAGCCGAGTGCTTTTGCCATATTGCAGGTACTGAGCGAAAAGTAAGTTGAAGACTGTGGAAAATATGTTGCTGTCTACAGGTGTCACCATGGAAAAGGATTTGAGATTTGTGGGCAATCTCTGTGGTGTTTTAGTGCTGAGTAAGGGTTTGGAAATGCCACTAGTAGGCTTCACTCTTATGCCTTAGTTACATAAATCTGGGAAACGGCAAGAATTTAGGAATAATTTGCTGCTTATTATATTCTCATATTTTTGAGGGAGTTTGTTCCAAAAAATATATAAGTATAGTTCCGCTTGCAGATATTCTAGATGTTGAAAAAACTGTCCCTTTGATCTGATTCTAGGGAGTGTGATACATTATGCAGAAGACTTCAAGATGTTAAACAGTAGTAGGTAACAGGGTTTATTTCCATACATACATAAGCAGTGACTTAGTCTTTCTCCTTTATTTTCTAGATCATCTTATTGAAACAATAAAGAAAACCTTAGTGCATCTATGTGCTGTAATTTGGAGGGATGTATACTAAATTTTTGAGAAACTTGATTTTTACATAGGAGGTAACACAAGTGGACACTCCAGGCCATGCTTCTCTAACAAACCTAGGAATTGTATGTCCTTGGAAGCACTGATGGGTACCTGGAAAAGGTGTAGAGCCAGGATACAAATTGTCTGAGAAGGGCTTTCAGGAAGGACATCTGAACACCTCTGTTGTTGTACCCTGTGCTGTCAAAGAATTTATAGTTGAATGTGTGGATGTGCTTTCTGAATAACAAGAAAATAACATTTGGGTTTTTTTATTTTTAGGGACATTAAGGTCCACAAGTCAAACTTCTCCTCAAAATTATTCTAGTCTCTATATAGACTATAGTTTTGTATCATGGATTTTTTTTTTAAAAATTCTAGAACTTTCAACCAGCTGATACTGTAAATCAGGTCCAAATTTTCAAAATTAGAAACATTGCAAAAGACTTCTCACTTCCATCTTAAGTTCAGCTGATGCAGAAGGAGTCAAGTTGTAGGAGCATGGACTATATCTAACCCATGGTGCAGGAATGGCTTTGAAGTCAGTCTCAAAGTCAAATTTGCAAATTGTTTACTCTGGGTCCTTAACAGTGCCTTCAGGGCTCCAGAGCACATAAGGCAGTACTTCAGAGCTTGACTCAGAGCACATTGGTCTGAAAGTGGGCAACCTCTCTTATAACCCACCTCAGTCTTGTGGTGTTGACGTGGTGATGTGGACAAGGGCTGAAAGGTACAAGAAGGCCCTTGTGGATCCACAACATCCCCAAGATCACCTGCCATGAGGAAAAATGAAGTTTATGAAGTCTGCTGTTCCAGTGAACATCTGAAGGCTGATATGGACAACGTGGGTAGATGGAACCAAATTTTAGGACTGCTGTGGACTAGTGGCCACTCGGACCCAGAGCAGTTCAGTCTGGATTATCTGTCTCCTGTGCCTGACTCACACACCTCAGACCGAGTTGGAACATGGTGCAGGGGGGCATCTGGGGGCACTCCTTGCCTAATGAGTGAAATTGAGTTGTATAACTTCCCTTCATGCAGTAGTTAATAGTAATCTTGTTCCTAAATATTGTCATGTGTATGTTTGATAGGTGAACCCACTGATACGAATAAGGTAGGAATCACTGATCCACCCCCATCTCTTTAACGTTGTACCATACGAATTAAAGTATCTCTTGAGTAAGAGCCTTGGATATCACGTTAGACTGCTGTCAGGTTTCTTTTCTGCTTCTCATTCCAGCGTAAATGGCTGACTCTTGTATGGCATGACCTGATCACCAGGACAGGTCAGCCAGAATAGAACTTCAAATTGGGTTGGATGTATCTTGAATTTAATTAACTCCTGCTGTTTAGGCCACTTAGACCTCTCTTTCTGAGCTGAATGGTTTACTCTTCTACTTTCATCTCTTCAGGATGAGAAGCTGGGTCCAAAGACCAGTGAATTGAAAGGACTTCAGGAAACTTTGTAGCCTGTTACAACAATAACAGAGGGAGGGACAGCAGAAACTACCTTTTGAGCAGCTACGCACCAGGTGAGAGCAAACTCTAAAGGAGAGGGCAAGACAACTGGGGTGTGCCATTCCTCAACTTTTGTTCCTGGAGCTGGAGATGAATAAGGATGGTTTCTGTTCTCTGCTCCATGTGCAGCCCAGACTTTCCAGTAGGGAGCAGAGGAATGGACTGAAATGAATGAAAAGCTTCCAGGTTAGTTAAGGTTCTCTTGATTCATCTTTGTTTTGTTCCTTACTAGAGTCATGACTCAACAAACCTGTGTAACCAGCAGTGCTTGTAAAGTCTCAGACAGGAGAAGGCAGCTCTTCTGCCCCCAAATAAAGGGCTGTGTTGGCTCTTTAGAAGGGTTATTCACGTGTATTTGGAGGACAATACTTGCAGTTCACTCTATTTTTGACCTGTCATTTCTAATGATACCGGATGCATTTGGAGGGTGAACATGACTGCCCTTGCAAGATTAGGGGCCACATTGATGCAAGGAGATGTGTAGAATACATGCAAGTACTTTGTTCCCCAGACAGGGCTGTTATCTTGACATAACGTGTTATCTTTATTTATTAGCAGAGTTAAACCCACAGAGTTTAACTCTTAAAACTCTTAACTCTTTAAACCCTTAGAACTCCGGTTCTAAGGAGCTACTCTGTGGCTGAGGTGGAGATTCAATGTCTCTGCAGCATCTGAGGCTTCTGA